>NC_053022.1:233589256-233615618 GCF_003073215.2 Triticum urartu
GCACTAATCCAACTTACAGGAGTAGTAAAATGTATTCTTGTGGTTCTTGTTTTCTTTGGTCTTGCTTTTGTAGTCAAAATTATCGTTGGAGTTCGTGCAAAACGGAGGTCCGTTTGGGGTCATGCGTTGGAGTTGGCCTTACAAGTGGGACCACAGTTAAGGAAACCGACTATCGGCAAACCCCCACCTCGCCCGCTGCGCGATGGCTGAAGTTAGGCTGGTCATAGTGGGAGTAACTTAGCAAGTAACATAGCGCATTTCAAGACAAGTTTGCTTATGTGGCATATAGTTAATGAGGAGAGAAATTTGGAGTAACATAATATGTTACTATAACATAACGCAAACCAAAGCAAAATGAGTCTATAATGTAATAAATGCAATTCATCTATGATACTACTTGTATGTTACTTTGCACTATGAAGGTAGTAACAAAGACAGTGTCATATGCATGACACTAGTCTAAGTTACTCCCCACTATAACCAGCCTTAGAGAAACGACGAGGTTGAAGAGATTTGCACAGACACTCCAAGAAATAATATGTAGTCAGATGGATGTCGTGGTGGCGTGTGCCGTACTCCTGGACGTGAATGCTTGTTCTGGCCCATGCCACCCTACTACTCCTACTACTTACTCCTACTAGTATATAGTATACTAGTATCGAGGATTCGAGGTGCTGGTTACGTACAACGAACACATTAACATATGGCTACAGTAAAAACACCCGCCCGACGCGCGAAGCATGTGAAGCTAGTACAAATTTAGAGAAGCGACTCGAAAGCCATTCATAAATTTAGTAAGTTTATCACAGGCATATCATTTTATTACATACAACAGGTCATCAACCCACATCGACAACGAGGATACATTATAAATACTAAAGTTTTCACCACACAACAAATAACAAGCCATGAAATGAACTTCAACTCAACCATTCCGCGGCGTTGGAAACGCTTGCTTTGAACCACAACTGATTCTCTGGGACGGGCCATCTGTTGTCGATCTGGAGACCAACGCAGGACCGATCATCCAGGCTGAAGCGGCCTACTATATCAGTACGAGGGTAGGGAACCACCCAAATGTCCGAGGTATAGACACATTGCTTCTCATAAATGTGTCAACAGCAGTTGGATCGCCTTTCACCATCATCGGATAGTTTTGTCCAAGGAAGAGCGAGTTTTCTCCAAGACTATCAATTCTGTGCCAGGGAGAAGGAGTTGGCGCTAGCACACTAGTATCCATCCCGAATACCATGCAACGGGTGTTGGAATAGGTCCGGAGAGTGCGACCATGGGAGACACCTGCTTCCTTACCAGTAACATCATCAGTGGGTTGTATACACACAAGAAGAGGTGATCCATCAGAATTAGTTGCCAGGCGCCATAGAGTATATCGGCGTTGCTCGTCCTCATGCTCGTGATCATCACCATCGTCATCTCCCCCTTGGTTATAAAAATTTTCAAGTATAGGTGGTGGGATGTTCACAGGACCTTGGAAACACAAGAAGAAGGTTAATTAGTAAAGGGAAACTTGCTAACCCGCATGCATGTGGATGAAACAATTATAATTACGGTGGAAGACAAACGTACCGAAACTACTAGGATGCCATGCAAAAATAGTGCCACAAGTGGTGGCAGCAAACACAAGGCCCTCGTATTGAATTGCATCACAGTACACATCCGTTTACAGAAACTGATTTTTGAGCAATATCCATCGAGTCGAACCACGAAGGACGGCAACAAGCTTGTCGAAGATAGCAACAACATCATAGTTGTTGTAATTCCAAGAGCAGTTGGGAACTCGACAAATTGATATCTTCCGTAGAAGACAATCACCATGATCGTATTTGAACGTGCGTACATTACCGTGTGCTCAACCTCTGGGCAGTGTGCTGAGATTTTTGGAAGTGGAACCCGGTGACGAGTGTACACATTCACAAGTTCCCACTCGCAGTTGGACCCAATGTAAACAACCCAATCTCCATTTGCGCCCGCCCAAGCCTTGCCCTCAAGCGATGGCATCTTAACATCATACGTATCATTATCAAGTGGCATCAACTGGCACAGGGCGAGGCCTCCGTCGTGCCGGCGCCAGTCATCAGGGTCACGGCGAAGAAGATAGGGGAGATCAAACCGCTCCTTGACTCTTGGGTTCTTTGTAATGATGTTATTAGTTGAGTCGAGAATGGGCTTGAACGAACCTGCCATGCTAGCCGAGGTGATGATGTCGCACCGATCAATGAGTTCCTCCACCACGTCATCTTTCAGATCGGGGCAAGAATAACGGGGTCGTTTCCGGCCTGTTCCCTCCATGGAGAAGACGATCGAACAATGGCAGAAGAAAGGGTGAAGGGCTGAAGGAAAATGGAGGAGGGAGAGGAAGAGCGTGCGACAGCAGTTCCAAATCGAGAGGGAAAGGCGAAGAGTCGGTGGACGGTTGCGAGTTTGCCACGGTTCACGAAGAGGCGCCCGGCCTACACGTCCGTTCGGAAATACTGGGCTGTGCGGGACACTCTGGCATGTCTAGACATCCTTTTCTTTTATGTTTACCACAGACCAAGCCCAGTAGTTTTTTTTTTCTGAAAATGGCTAGCCCAGTTCTTTTGTGATTTGTCAAGTAAGTCGCTTTATCAGGCCTGCTAGGCTGCAAATCTTTCAAGACGAGGAGAGCTTCATTCGGCTGGCCGAGAAAATGGCCTATCAGTAATGAGAAATGGCTGTACATTTTTAAAACACATCAAACCGGCAATTATTTTCAAATATCTTTTTTTCATTTCGAGATTTTAAATTGCATTGATTTTTATGCGTGGACAATTTATTGGATTTTATATTGATATACATTTATTTTTAAAATCAGTCTGAATGTGACTCGAAATTTCGGGATTAAAAACAGTTCAGACCGCACCGACATATGCAAAATTTCGTATAATTTTTTAACCGTGGCCACAATATGGGCTGTAATGCTAACATAAAGAATATGGGCTCCAAAAAAACCCGTAAGAATTAGCAAATGGGCTGTAAATTATTTGAAATAATGGCAGATGGGTGTATGCTGTTTTCCACAGATTTGAGGCTTTCCACAGATGGCCTGTATACTGTTGGATGTCCATCCAACGGCCGTCGTGCTTCTTCAATCTCTGCTCTTCCTGCTCCAGCCGCTCAAACAAGCGCCGGCGGGACTGCCTGCTCCCTCCTCCCCGCGGCCGGCTGTGCTGCCGCGCAGGCCTCACCGCCCCACCGTACTCCCATCGCTGGCCTAGCCATCCCTCTACCTCACCCACACCAGCTGTTATTCTCCGGCGATGGCAGACGAACCAGTAAACCCTCGTACAGTCGTACTCCCCTCCGCGTGGGAAACAAAAACAACGGCCGAGTCTTCCCTGCCTCCGTGTCGATCCCTTCCTAGGCCTCGCCGTCGTCCACCGCCTGGTGCTCTCGCGTGGCGTGGTCAGCGTGGTCAACGACCGACATGCATCTGAAGTGGACTGTACGTGGAGAGGCTGACAACTGGGTCCACGGCCGCACGCAAGGAAATGCCTCCTTATTACGCGCAAAATAATGATTTCCTCCACCTGACATCTGGGACCCACCGAAACGGCCTCTGTATTTCGCGAAAAAAACGTTACGCCGCTGACAGCTCGGACCCACCAGCTATATCTTCGCACGCAAGGAAGTGCCTCCTTATTACGCACAAAAAAAATGAATACTCCCCCTGCTAGCTGGGACCCAGTATAGTGGGCCTAACTAAGTTGACGGGGACGAAGGGCTTTGTCAACTTAGTCAATATGCACAGTCTAGCTCGACTGACCGTACGATGTCCATCCAACGGCCGTAGTGCTTCTTCAACCTCTGGTCTTCTTGCTCCAGCCGCCCAAAGCAGCGCCGGTCGTGCCGCCTGCTCCTGCCTCCGTGGCCGGCTGTGCTGCCGCGGAGGCCTCACCGCCCCCATACTACTCCCACCGCTGGCCAGGCCATCCCTCCACTCCACTCACCCACACCCCCTGTTATTTGCGGCGACGGCAGCGCAGCCGAACCAGTGAACCCTCGTACTCCTCTCCGCGTGGGCATCCACTGCCGCGTCTTCCCCGGCTCCGCGTCGTCCCCTTCCTAGGCCTCGCCGTCGTCCACCGCCGTGGTGCTGTCGGCGCGGCGTGGTCAATGTGTCAACGACCGAATTCCATCGGAAGAATACTGTACGTGGAGAGGCTGACAGCTGGGTCCACGGCAGCCGCAAGGAAGTGCCTCCTTATTACGCGGAAAATAATTATTCCTCCACCTGACAGCAGGGACCCACCGGACGCCCACCAGTATATCGCGAAAAAAACATTTGCCCCTGACTGCTGGGACCCACCCGAGGGCCACCGTATTTGCGAAAAAAACGTTCCCCCTGCTGTCAGCTCGGACCCACCGGAAGTGCCTCCATATTACGCACAAAAAATGAATACCCCCTGCTAGCTGGGACCCACCTTGGTGGCAGGCTGACTTGTGGGCCTACTAAGTTGACGGGGACGGAGGGCTTTGTCAACTTAGTCAATATGCACGATTCTAGCTCCAGTGACCGTACGATGTCCATCCAACGGCCGTAGTGCTTCTTCAACCTCTGGTCTTCTTGCTCCAGCCGCCCAAACCAGCGCCGGTCGTGCCTCGTGCTCCTGCCTCCCGTGGCCGGCTGCGATGCGGCGAGGCCTCACCGCCCCCTACTACTCCCACCGCTGGCCAGGCCATCCCTCTACTCACCCACACCCCCTGTTATTCTGCGGCGACGGCAGCCTCACACCGCAGCGAACCAGTGAACCCTCGTACTCCTCTACGCGTGGGCATCCACCGCGTCTTCCCCGGCTCCGCGTCGTCCCCTTCCTAGGCCTCGCCGTGTCCACCGCCCTGGTGCTCTCGGCGCGGCGTGGTCAACGTGGTCAAGGAACGGCTTCCATCGGACGTGGACTGTACGTGGAGAGGCTGACAGCTGGGTCCACGGCCGCAGCAAGGAAGTGCCTCCTTATTACGTGCAAAATAATTATTCCTCCACCTGACAGCGGGGACCCACCGGACGGGCACCAATATTTTGTGAAAAAAATCTTTTCCCCTGACTGCTAGGACCCACCGAACGGGCCACCGTATTTCGCGAAAAAAACGTCCCCCTCGCTGTCAGCTCAGACCCACCGGAAGTGCCTCCTTATTACGCACAAAAAAATAAATACTCCCCGGCTAGCCAGGACCCACCTTGCTGGGAGGCTGACTTGTGGGCCTACTAAGTTGACGGGGACGAAGGGCTTTGTCAACTTAGTCAATATGAACGATTCTAGCTCCAGTGACGTACGATGTCCATCCAACGGCCGTAGTGCTTCTTCAACCTCTGGTCTTCTTGCTCCAGCCGCCCAAAGCAGCGCCGGTCGTGCCGCATGCTCCTGCCTCCCGTGGCCGGCTGTGCTGCCGCAGAGGCCTCACCGCCCCCTACTATTCCCACCGCTGGCCAGGCCCTGCGGCGACGGCAGCCTCACACCGCAGCCGAACCAGTGAACCCTCGTAGTCCTCTCCGCGCGGGCTTCCACTGTCGCGTCGTCCCCTTCCTAGGCCTCGCCGTCGTCCACCGCCGTGGTGCTCTCCGCGCGGCGTGGTCAACGTGGTCAAGGAACGACTTCCATCGGAAGAGTACTGTACGTGGAGAGGCTGACAGCTGGGTCCAGCACAGCCCAGTTTTTTTGTGATTTGCCAAGTAAGTCGCTTTGTCAGGCCTGTTGGGCTGCAAATCTTTCAAGACGAGGAGAGCTTTCATTCGGCTGGCCGAGAAAATGGCCCATCAGTAATGAGAAATGGGTTGTACATTTTTAAAACACATCAAACCGGCAATTAGTTTCAAATATCTTTTTTTTCATTTCAAGATTTTAAATTACATTAATTTTTATGCGTGGAGAATTTGTTGGATTTTATATTGATATACATTTATTTTTAAAATCAGTTTGAATGTGAGTGAAAATTTCGGGATTAAAAACAGTTCGGACCGCACCGAAATATGCAAAATTTCGTATAATTTTTTAACCGTTGCCACAATATGGGCTGTAATGCTAACAAAAAGAATATGGGCTCCAAAAAAACTTAAGAATTAGCAAATGGGCTTATAAATTATTAGAAATAATGGCAAGATAGGTTGTATGCTGTTTTCCACAGATTTGAGGCTTTTCTAAAAAAAGGTTGACGCACAAGCACTGACTGTTGGATGTCCATCCAAGGCCGTCGTGCTTCTTCAATCTCTGCTCTTCCTGCTCCAGCCGCTCAAACAAGGCGGCCGGCGGGACTGCCTGCTCCCTCCTCCTCGCGGCCGGCTGTGCTGCCGCGCAGGCCTCACCGCCCGACCGTACTCCCATCGCTGGCCTAGCCATCCCTCTACTCACCCACACCTGCTGTTATTCTCCGGCGATGGCAGACGAACCAGTAAACCCTCGTACAGTCGTACTCCCCTCTGCGTGGGAAACAACTGCCGAGTCTTCCCTGCCTCCGTGTCCCCTTCCTAGGCCTCGCCGTCGTCCACCGCCCTGGTGCTCTCGGCGCGGCGTGGTCAACATGTGGTCAAGGAACGACTTCCATCGGACGTGGACTGTACGTGGAGAGGCTGACAGCTGGGTCCACGGCCGCAGCAAGGAAGTGCCTCCTTATTACGCGGAAAATAATGATTCCTCCACCTGACAGCTGGGACCCACCGGACGGGCCACTGTATTTCGCGAAAAAACGTTTCCCCCTGACTGCTGGGACCCACCAGCTACATCTTCGCACGCAAGGAAGTGCGTCCGGGCAAAAAAAAACGATTCGCCCCCTGACTGCTGGGACCCACCAGCTACATCTTCGCAGGCAAGGAAGTGCCTGACAGTCGGGACCCACCTGGTCGAAGCGTACGTAGCGTTGTCATTCTGTCGCGAACGTGTACGTACATACTGGTCGATGTAGAGGCGCGCATGTGTCGTAGTAGAGGCGCGCACGTAGCATGTACACGTACGTACAGTGGCCAGGGTGCAAGAAAGAAAATACGGCCACGTATGTGTACATACGGGCGGGGTCTCGAACGCCTACTCGCGCATACGTACGGCCAGGGCTCGTGTACATGGCTGGGTCGAAACGGAGAAACAGCGTCGTCGTCGTGTTCATGGGGAGGCAACGGAATGCGTCGTGTTCATGGGGAGGCAACGGAATGCGTCGTGTTCATGGGAGGCAACGGAATGCGTCGTCATGGGAGCAACGGAACGCGTGGGAGCCAACCGGCTGGGTCGGAACGGAATGCGTGGTCGTGTTCATCGGGAGGGCTTGGACGGAACAGGCGATGGAAACGAGGCTTGGCGTACGCACAACGTAGGAAACGGACCTCCTACGTTCGGAACGGGGTCCTGTTGATCGGGGGGTCTGCGTACCGCAAAACGGAGGAAACGGACCTCCTACGGTCGAAACGGGTCCTGTTGTCATCGGGAGGGGTGTGGCGTACCGCAAAACGAGGAAACGGACTTGTGTTGGAGCGCTACGGTCGAAACGGGGGTCCTGTTCATCGGGAGGGGTGTGGCGTACCGCAAAACGGGACTCCACGGGATACTGTTCATCTCCACCATCGACCCCCTCCAGCCTCCACGAGCTACTGTTCATCCACCGTCGACCTCCTCCAGCCTCCACCTGCGACTGTTCATCCACGGGCTCCTGTTCATCCAGCCTCCACCGCGCGCTACTCCACCGGCTACTGTTCAACCAGCCCTCTCCACGGGCTCCTGTTCAACCACCCCTCCACGGGCTACTGTTCATCCTGCCCTCCACCGTCTACTGTTCATCCTACCCTCCACGGGGTGGTCCTGTTCATCCAGCCCTCCACGGGTCCTGTTCATCCAGCCCCAACCGGCTCGATCGATCGGGGTCCTGTTCATCCAGAGGCAACACCACGGGGTCCTGTTCATCCACCCCCACCGGGAACTGTTCATCCAACCCCCCCCCCCGAACGCTCACTGTTCATCCAGAGGCAGCATCAATCGGCTTTCAGTTAGCAGCAGTAGCGAAGGAATCGCTCGATCGGGTTCAGTTAACAGCCATCGATCGATCGCTCGGGTTCAGTAACACGTAGCCTGTAAGTGCAATCGCTCGGGTTCAGTTAGAGCCCAACGCCTCGCTCGGGTTCAGTTAGAGCCAACGCCTCACACACGCGCGTACGTGTACGAGAGAAACGCGCATCGCTCGGCCCCCGACCTCCCACCGTAACCGGGAACTCCCCGAAATTTTCCTCCCCCTCGCTTCTACCACGGTTTTTTCCGTCATGGACGGCCCAAAGAATGTCATGCAGCTGCGTCTCCGGCCCCCAGGACGAAAAGCCCATTTTCTGTCATGATTTTTTGTCATAGAAGTAGGAGCCCACCACATCTATGATGATACCGGGTTTTGTCACAATTATCATCATAGAAGTGTCATATGTATGACAGAAAAAAAATTCGTTCGGCCCAAAATGTCACGGATGTGTCTTTTTTTGTAGTGAAGGGAGAGAAGGAGTAGGGATGATCGATATGAACGAAGACACCCTCGGAGAAGCAAGGATTCGGAAAGGAAGGACAAGTCATCAAGGAGCTACACAAAACGAAGACATCAAGCTCATGTTGGTGAATGGGTATCAGGCTCCGACTCCGACAATGACTCCAAGAGAAGCTATCACTCCAACTCCGAATATACTCAAGATGAAGGTGTTGCCGGACTAGCACTTGTGTCAACCAACTCCTACGACATATTTGATTCACCAAATGAAGGAATTGGAAGATGCTTCATGGCCAAAGGTCCAAAGGTATCACACCCCGAGTATGTTGATTTCAATAGTGATGAAGATGACTTGTTAGGTGATGATGAGTTACTTGTTGACAACTATAGTGATGAGTACTATGATGAAATGAATGACAATGATAAGGAGAAGATTGAGTTTCTAACTAAAGAACTAAACACTCTTAAGTTAGCTCATGAAACTATCTTAGGAGATCATCGAGAACTTTTAAGGACTCATGAGAAATTACCTTTTGAAAATCTCAACCTTGAGCAAGAGCATGAGTTCTTAAAGGCAATCAATGATGATCTTCGCAAGAAAAGTTCTTCTTACATTGCCAAGCGTTTACTCATATCCACTTACATGCCTCAAGTCAAGTCTAGTAACAAGAACAAGAAAGATTCTTCCTCTAGTAGTAAGAATAATCATGCTAAATCCAATGTTGTTGCTTCTAGTAGTTCTCTTGATTCCACTAATGATTCTCTTAGCCAAGTTACACTTGAGCAAGAAAATAGCTTATTGAAGGGAATTATAGAGAAAGGTGTATAGCCTTGCCGGGAGTAAGCAATTCGAGGAAATTGTACGCAAGCAAGGAAGGCACCGGAAGAATCAAGGTATTGGTTTTGAACGAAAGTTCAATGCCAATGGAGTTGAGTGGGAAGAAGATCAATACCCCAAGACGAAGTTTGTTCCTCAACAAGAGAAGTATGATCCTACTTCATCCAAAGGGACACAAGCTCAAGATGATCTTCCACCACAAGACCACAAGCAAAAAGGCAAGGACAAGCTTCAAGAGGAAATTGATGCATTTGAAGAAGCTCCTAAAGCCTTGGTCAAGTGGGTTACCAAGACTACATCAAGTTCCACTTCATCAAGTACAACTACAATTCCGAGGATTCCCATCAAGATGGTGTGGATCCCGAAGAAGAAGAACTAGAAGAGTTCTTGAGGGTGACTCCGCCAACATACTTCACTCTTATCATTTTGGCAAGAACAAGTGCAATCAACTTCCACATCTTGCACTAGTTCAAGGAGTCACAAACCCTCTTGTTGATAAGACAAAGGACAAGGTAACCTAAAGCTTTCATAGACATCATCTTGTGTGTGCATCACTCTATGTCTATGGATACCCTTGTTTGTTCCTTGTGGGACTAACCCGTGTAGGTATTGAAAGTGCAACTCACTCCAAAGAATAGCTCCAAATGATCTACATCAACATAGAGCATCCACATCTTCAACACCTACATGAAGTCATCATCGACAAAACCCAAGGTTAGTTCATCCCTCTTAAGGGGGATCTCACATCTAGGGGGAGCTTTACTCTAACAATTGAGTTAAAGCAACTCTAATGGTGTGAACACAACAACACTTTATGTAAAAGTGGTAACCCCACTTGTGCTTAAACGATGAGTATGACCTATGATCAAATGTTCTCATTTGACTCCTAAGTCAATATACTCATATATAGATGACCTAGTCATCGCCAATTGCTTGATAGATGCTAGAATTGTTTGTGCATGCTTTGCCACATATTTCATTTGTCATTTTATTGTGTGAGCATGTTGGTTGCATAATTTACTCATGCGAGGACATCCACTTGTTGTTTTGATTGATTGATTTCCTTTTCTTTTGGCCAAGTGGATGGACAAGAATGCCTAAGAACCTTCTCTATCTATCTATGATTTTCTCATCTCAAACTCTATTCATGCTGCATCACAAAATTTGATCAAGTCATATTCAAACCACTCTGTGTGAGGAGCACTCGGAGTCCCCGATTCGTCATAGACTTAAACTTCCAAAACTTCTTTGTGCGTTTTGGTCTGACCAATTCACCCATTTCGGTCATACCGAGATCACTAAGTCGATCTAGGTTTTCAACCTCGGTGCAACCGATTTGAACTTTTCGGTCACACCGAGTTGCAGTAACTGCTTGCAGTTATGCATCTTGGTGCCACCGAGTTGTTCCCACTCGGTCACACCGACAGGGTCGGGCTATATATACCCACGGGCAAAATTTTGGAAATTTTCCGAACTCTTTCGCCCGCGCTTAGCCCGCTCTGCCTCCTGGGTCTCCGGATCGTCCTCCTCGTCGCCAGCCGCCTCCTGTTCTGGTCTCTGCCCGCCGTCAACGGGAATCATCTCCGCAGTTGCCACCGTAGCGATTTCATCGCGAACTAGGGTATGAACTCGATCACTATGCTATCCTTATCTGATTCCTAGCACATTGTGTTCGCCATGTATCTTGCCACGATTGAGATCATTCTATCCATCGAAAACACTCCGTAGTTTAGTCATGAATTGAGAATTTAGGGTTAGGTTTCCGCCGAAACCATCTCGGACCCATCGAGTTGTGGAACTCGGTACCACCGATTCGGCTCAGGCCATTGCACATGTGATTCTCGGTCTGACCGAAAATTACAAATCGGTGTGACCGAGTTTAGGACTTTGTGAAACCCTAGCAGTCTCGATGCCACCGAACTGTGACTCGGTCTGACCGAGTTCACTAGTTTAGGTTCCAAAAGTTGCTTCGGTATCACCGAGTTTACAAATCGGTTGATCAGAAATTCTTTGTTTTTTGACTCATTCTTTTGCAAAAACCTCTGCATTTTGTGATGCTCATCCACTCTATCTCATCTATATCTATTCACAGGGTCTGCTATCAGTGTTTGCAATATGTCTGATCAAAGTGACAGCCAGAACAAGTCAGAGGAGCAGGTTCACTTGAGTGAGGGCACTAGTCCCTCTAGCAGCTCAGATGATGGAAGCAGGAGCACACCCAGCAACTTACCCAAAGCTGCCACCAGGGCTGGAAAGAAGAAAACTTCTAAATCTGAGTATGAAGACTATGTGGAAGTTGAGGATGAGGCCACTTCCAAGAAGAAAGTGGTTAAAAAGGAATATAGCACTACTTCTGCAACTAAGCCAGGTCTGAAGACCAAGAGGCCAGCAGGAAGACAGCCAATGTCTAAAGCCAGAGCATCTACTCAAGAGACTTTGGGATCTAAACCCAAAGAGGCTGCTATAGAAGGGAAGAAGAGGAAAGACAGGGTCAAAACGACCACTGCCAGAGTGCTTCAGAAATCTTAAATCATGAGAGATTCTGAAGAGGAAGAGGAATAAGATGATGCACCAGCACCCAAAGCTCAGAAGCTTATGGGTGATGCCATCAGGTCAGGAGCTGCTTCATCTAAGCCCAAAAGAAGCTTCTAAGCTAGCTGCTCCAAAACCCAAAACTGCACCAAAGAGGAGTACCAGGAACATTCCAGCTGCTGAGAAGAACAAGGCCCCAGTGCCTGAAGCTGAAATGGAAGAAGATGATGAGTCACATGTCTTGAGGAAGTTGAAGCCAAAAATTCAAGATCACAATGATGCCCATCCAGTTGCAGAGAACATGAAGATCAGGAAGGACTCAGGACTGAGGATATGGAGAGAGTCAGATCCATATGCCACCAGAAGGAGAATTGTTGTGGACTACAGGTTCCATACAAAGGAACAACAGGATTTTTATGAGACACTGTTGCTTGACAAGAAGCCCATAGTGTGTGACATGAGATGGGTTGATTGGAAATTCATTGAGGAAAACGAGGATCACTTCCCTGGTGTATATGACAGCTTCAAGGCGTGTGGAGTCGATGAGTTTGTGGCTCAGAAGCTCACAAAATGGAATGATGAGCTCATCATGCAGTTCTACTCCACAGCTCACTTCTACCCAGATGGAAGGATTGTCTGGATGTCTGAAGGCACTAGGTACCAGTCAACGGTTGCTGAATGGGCGAAATTGATCAATGCCCCAGAAGAGAGTGAAGATGACTTGGATGTCTATGCCAAGAAGAAGAAGGATCACAACACCATGGCACACATGTACAAGGAGATCCCAGATGCTGCTCTTGAGACACACAAGTTTGGATCTGTACATTACCTTCTGTCAGGCTTGCCAACTATCAACTGGATCCTCAGGCACACTCTCTTGCCAAAGTCAGGTGATCACAAGATGATCAGAGGTCACTCCATCAACTTGCTTCACATTTTTGATGTTCCACAAAAGTTCAACATCATCAGTCTTATAGTTGAAATTATCAAGAGGACAACTGCAGATCAGAAGAGGAGTTGTGGGTATGCCCCATAGATTCAGGAGTTGATTAACTCCAAGATGGGCACTGGCACATACTTGTTGGACAAGGAGCACATGCCCATCTACCCAGAATTTGAGGACAACACTATGGTGATGGATGAAAATGAACCATCTTCTATGCACGCACAAGCCAAGAAGGAGAAGGAAAAGGCTGAAAAGGCTGCAAGGATGCCAACTACTGAAGAAGCATCTCAGTATCTTCTGAAGAGCAAGCAAGATCAGCTTGGCTACTTGATTGCATCCACTCTAAGGATTGAGAAAGGGATGGCCACCCATACACAAAACCAGGAGAGCCTGGAAAGGATCATGGAGCAGAAGTTCTATGACTTGGATGTGAAGGTAACTGAGATCCAATCTGTTGTGGAGCAACTTCAGGATGATATGCAGGAGAGGAAGGGTGTAACACCCGGATGTAATTTTACCATATATGTATCCCAACTCTTGCGTTTCCGGCGCTAAGTTATTTTATTTTCCTCGGGTTCCGGGTTTTGCTCGTTGTGTTGTTGCCTCTGTCATGCATCTCATATCATGTTCATCATGTGCATTGCATTTGCATACGTGTTCGTTCTCATGCATCTGAGCATTTCCCCGGTGTCCGTTTTGCATTCCGGCGCTCCTATTCTCCTCCGGTTGCCCCTTTCTTACCTCTTTTCATGTGTGGGGGTTAAACATTTCCGGATTGGACCGAGACTTGTCAAGCGGCCTTGGTTTACTACCGGTAGACCGCCTGTCAAGTTTCGTACCATTTGGACTTCGTTTGATACTCCAACGGTTAACCGAGGGACCGAGAAGGCCTTGTTTGTGTTGCAGCTTAACACCCCTCCAATTTGGCCCAAAACCCACCTAAACCCTCTCCATCGTCTCGGTCGTTCGATCACGATCGCGTGGCCGCAAACCGTGCTCCATTTGGAGCTTCCTAGCTCCCCCTACCTCTATATATAGATCCCTACATTCCAAATCCGGGTGAAACCCTAAAACTCCTCCCCTCGCGCCGCCGGACGTGTCCGGGCGCCACCGGACAAAAATCCCGCCGCCGCCGCCACGTGTTAGTTCCGGATTCGTCCGCCGCCCGCGCCCCACATCGCCGCGCCTCCCACCGCGCCGGCCCGCGCGGCCCGGGGCAGGCCCCCGCGGCCCATCTCCGCTGCCGCCGAAGCCCGCCGGCCGCCGCGCGCCTCCGCCTCCGCCCGCCTCTCACCGCGGCCGCCGCCCGCCTGCCGGACCTCCTCTGTCCGCGGCCGCCTCTCCCCGCTGACAGCCATCGTGCGCCGCGCCGCCCGGAGCTCCCCGAGTCGCCCCGCGCCGCTCCAGCGCCTGCTCCTCTGCCCTCCTCGCCGCACCACTCCGTCGGATCCGGCAGGTCCGACGTCTCCGGCGAGCTCCGCAGCAAGCTCCGGCAACCCCCCTACATTTCCGGCGAGCTCGAGTTCGACCTTGGCTCACGTGTGGCTACAGCGCGATCTGGATCTTAGATCCGAAATCCTCGGTTGACCTTTTCACCCCTGAAACCCTAATTATTTCGCAAACTTTGGCATGTCGTATCTCTGCATCCGTAGCTGCGATTTGCACGTGTAGCATATCAAAATGTTCGTCTCAACGAGTACATCATTTCATCTCATTGCATCATTTTTATTTGAGCTCATCTTAATGCCTGAAATGCTGTTGGAAGAGGGCTATGTGGTTAATTTGTCAGATCTGTTGCATCAAATAGCTATTTGTCATTTTTGCCATGATTAATGTGTGCATGATATGCTCCTGAGCTCTACATGAGCTTTGTTATATGCCATGCCATCTTTACAGAGGTGCTTACCATGTATTTTTGTGATATTTGTGGTGACTAGCACAAGCTTGCAAAGTAGCGTAATCGGTAATGCTGATTTCAGGGACTTAGAATTTCACTAAGTCCTTGTCCTGATTTTGTCGGTATGCCATATGTTCATGTTGTTTCCTAGTGATCCGTGCCTCTTTTGAGGATGATCAGTAAGGATGATTTATTAAAATTGTGGTCCTCTATCCATCCATGTCAACCGAGCTCTACTTTTGCTATATCGAGAATCCTGGCAGATTGTTGACTTGTTAGCGATTTTGCTGAGGATGTGGCTATTGATCCGTGCATGCTATGTTGTTGTTCTTGCCATGTCTAGATTCTGTGATAAGTATTCTTGATGGGTGTATGCTTAGTTTGTCATGCCATGCTCTGTAGTGAGTGCATCGATCTCGTGAACATGCCTACTCGTTAACTGAATTGCATGCTCTAGTTTTTCACTAAGTCTGAGATTTGTTTATGTTTTTGCCATGTTCACATGCTTGCAATTGTATTTTCTGATCCCTTTTGGCTCAGGGTCACTAAGGGACTTTTGTTAAGTTCTTTGAGTATCTTCATACCGTGCCTTGCTTTGCCATGTTAAGTTCCTGTAGCATGTAGTTTTCATGCTCTAAAGTGTGCTTCCTGATATTAAATTCCAGACTTGTGTTAATTTCACTAAGTCTGAAACCTGTTATCATTTGCATTTTTCCCATGTTTGTTTGAACCTTTTAATGGATGAATTAGCCGTAGCTCAGTGTTCATATTTTGTCAAGCATCATGAATGGATCCCTGCCAAGTATTTTTTTGTCATGTTTGAGTGATGTAGCATATTTATCTTGATGCATTTAGATGGCTACATGCTGATTATCGCAGACCGGTGTCATATTTGTTTTGTTTGCCATTTCCAAACCGTGCATCCGATTCCGGTGATCTTTATATTGATTTCAACCAAAATCACCTCACCTTTCCAGTGGCACTCTTGGATTTCCAAGTTGATGCCATGTTCAATCATTCCTTGTCAAATCTTGCATATGCATCACATATCGCATCCCGCATAGCATACCATGTTTGCATCATGTTGTTTGAGCATTGCACGTGGTTGATTGTGTTCCTTTTGCTTGTTTGTCTTGTTTGGGTAGGGCCGGGAGACGAGTTCGCGAATGAGGAGCCCGTTGAGTTCACTTACGAGGATCAAGTCAACTCTGACAACTTTGCAGGCAAGATGATCATACCCTTGAAATCACTTCTATGTTTGCTTGCTAGATGCTCGCTCTTTTGCTATACCTATGCTACGATACCTACCACTTGCTTATCATGCCTCCCAAATTGCCATGTCAAACCTCTAACCCACCATGTCCTAGCAAATCATTGATTGGCTATGTTACCGCTTTGCTCAGCCCCTCTTATAGCGTTGCTAGTTGCAGGTGAAGATTGGAGATCGTTCCTTGTTGGAACATTGTTTATTGTTGGGATATCACTATATTATCTTGTTATCTTAATGCATCTATATACCTGGTAAAGGGTGGAAGGCTCGGCCTTTTGCCTAGTGTTCTGTTCCACTCTTGCCGCCCTAGTTTCCGTCATATCGGTGTTATGTTTCCGGATTTTGCGTTCCTTACGCGGTTGGGTTATAATGGGAACCCCTTGATAGTTCGGCTTGAATAAAACTCCACCAGCAATGCCCAACCTTGGTTTTACCATTTGCCACCTAGCCTCTTTTTCCCTTGGGTTTTCGGAGCCCAAGGGTCATCTTTATTTAAACCCCCCTGGGCCAGTGCTCCTTTGAGTGTTGGTCCGACCGAGTAGACTGCGGGGCCACCTCGGGGCAACTTGAGGGTTGGTTTTACTCGTAGGATGTCTCATCTGAGTGTGCCCTGAGAACGAGATATGTGCAGCTCCTATCAGGATTTGTCGGCACATTCGGTCGGTGTTGCTGGACTTGTTTTACCATTGTCGAGGATGTCTTGTAAAACCGGGATGCTGAGTCTGATCGGAATGTCTCGGGAGAAGGAATATCCTTCGTTGACCGTGAGAGCTTGTGATGGGCTAAGTTGGGACACCCCTGCAGGGATTTGAACTTTCGAAAGCCGTGCCCGCAGTTATGGGCAGATGGGAATTTGTTAATGTCCGGTTGTAGATAACATGTAACTTAACTTAATTAAAACGAATCAACCGCATGTGTAACCGTGATGGTCTCTTCTCGGCGGGGTCCGGGAAGTGAACACGGTGTTGGAGTAATGCTTGACGTAGGTTGCTATAGGATCACTTCTTGATCATAGTTCTTCGTTCGTGCTTTGCCTTCTCTTCTTGCTCTCTTTTGCGAACAGGTTAGCCACCATATATGCTAGTCGCTTGCCGCAGCTCCACATATTACCTTGCCTTACCTATAAGCTTAAATAGTCTTGATCGCGAGGGTGCGAGATTGCTGAGTCCCCGTGACTCACAGTTTACTTCCAAAACCAGATGCAGGGACCGATGATACCGTTCCAGACGATGCGCTTGAGCTCAAGTGGGAATTCGATGAAGACTCTCGTCGTTACTATGTGTCTTTCCCAGATGATCAGTAGAGGTGCCCAGTTGGGGCGATCGGGGACCGTGTCGCATGTTGGGGTTGATCTTTTATTTTGGTACCGTAGTCGGACCATGAGTGTATTGGATGATTGTAATGTTATTCATGTATTTGTGTGATGTGGCGAGTGTAAGCCAACTATGTACCTTTCCCCCTTTTATCTATTTACATGGGTTGTTGTGAAGATTACCTTACTTGCGACATTGCTTTAAATGCGGTTATGCCTCTAAGTCGTGCTTCGACATGTAGGAGATATAGCCGCATCGAGGGCGTTACAAAGGGCAAGACAACCACTGATGCATTTTCCAAAGTGCCTAGAGCTCAGAGGTCAGCTGCAGTGCCAGTAACAGACACCAGAGCCACTTCATCTGCACCAGCTACAGCTTTAGTGCCACCAGCTCCAGCACCTACTCCATCAGCTCCATCTACATCGACTGAAGCCTTCGTTCTTGGAGTTATCCGGACACCACCACCTGAAGACCAAGCCTAAGAGACGATTTAGTGCTATGCATTTTCTAGGAACTTTTTGGTAACTTGTTGCCAAAGGGGGAGAAAAATGTATAGATCATAGGCTTCGAGAGAGAGTGTTGCTTTTTATTCTCTCTTGCTTTGGTGGTTGAACTTTATTTGCTTGTTTGAGATACTTTCTGTCTGCGTGATACTTGGATGATCATGTGTGTTTGATCATATGCTACATTAATGCTTGTTAGATGACATTATCATTTTATCCCCATATGATCATTCACTTTGCTTGGTGATGAGTGCATGTATTTAATTATTATCATTTTGAGCACTCCACCAAGATGTATGTGACATGGAAGAGTAACCCATGAGCCTAACTCTCTGTGCTTTTGCAGTCCAAAGCAAATCATAAACTATGCACAAATTTAGGGGGAGCTCTTGCTTTTCAAATACTTCTCAAAGCGACAATGTTCTTCACTCTTATTATCATTTGTCGAAGCTTTGATCTATATGTTGTCATCAATTACCAAAAAGGGGGAGATTGAAAGTGCAACTATCCCTAGGTGGTTTTGGTAATTCCTAACAACATATAGCTCATTGAGCTAATGCTATTCCAAGATTAATATTTCAGGAAAAGCTCAATGAATGGCATGGCATGGATGAGGAAAGTGGACCCCTCAAAATACTAAGGACAAAAAGATTGGCTCAAGCTCAAAGCTCAAGACTCTATTTTATATTTTAGTGATACAAGATCACATTGAGTCTATAGGAAAAGCCAATACTATCAAGGAGGGATGAGGTGTTGCCTGATGAGGTTCTTGCTTCATAGTGCTTAGTGATATGCTCCAAAACCCTCAAGTACCTTCCCACATCCACATATGACCTAAACCAAAAGTCAAACTCGGCCCCACCGATTCTTTCTATCCGGCGCCACCGAGTTCAGATGTCATAGCCACTGCCACAAACCCTAGGCAAATCGGTCTCATTGATAAGGATTTCGGTCACACCGAGATGGGGTTGTAATCTCTCTGTTTCCCTTCGTAAAGTTTCGGTCCTACCGAGATGAGCGATCGATCCCACAGAGATTGCAATGTAAACTCTCTGTTTCCCTTTTGTAACATTTCGGTCCCACCAAAATGAGCGATCGGTCCCATCAAGTTTACCTGACCAACTCCCTGGTTAGCTTATTACCAAAATCGATCCCACCGAGTTTGTGTAATCGGTCACACCGAGATTATGTTATGCCCTAACCCTAACCATATCGGTCCTACCGAGTTGCATCTCAGTCCCACCGAAAATCCTAACAGTCACTAGGTTTGCTAAATCGGTCCAACCGAGTTTCTCAATTCGGTCTCACCGAGGTTGGTAAATTGTGTGTAACGGTTGGATTTTGTGTGGAGGCTATATATACCCCTCCACCCACTCTTCATTCATGGAGAGAGCCATCAGAACATACCTACACTTCCAATACACATTTTCTGAGAAAGAACCACCTACTCATGTGTTGAGGCCAAGATATTCCATTCCTACCATATGAATCTTGATCTCTAGCCTTCCCAAGTTTCTTTCCACTCAAATCTTCTTTCCACCAAATCCAAATCCTGTGAGAAAGAGTTGAGTGTTGGGGAGACTATCATTTGAAGCAC
Source organism: Triticum urartu (assembly GCF_003073215.2). NCBI lineage: Eukaryota > Viridiplantae > Streptophyta > Magnoliopsida > Poales > Poaceae > Triticum > Triticum urartu. The sequence goes on from NC_053022.1 coordinate 233,608,637, forward strand.
AACAGCAAGGAGTTCATCATCAACACACCATTTGTTACTTCTTGGAGAGTGGTGTCTCCTAGATTGGCTAGGTGTCACTTGGGAGCCTCCGACAAAGATTGTGGAGTTGAACCAAGGAGTTTGTAAGGGCAAGGAGATCGCCTACTTCGTGAAGATCTACCGCTAGTGAGGCAAGTCCTTCGTGGGCGATGGCCATGATGGGATAGACAAGGTTGCTTCTTCATGGACCCTTCGTGGGTGGAGCCCTCCGTGGACTCGCGCAACCGTTACCCTTCGTGGGTTGAAGTCTCCATCAACGTGGATGTACGATAGCACCACCTACCGGAACCATGACAAAAACATCCGTGTCTCCAATAGCGTTTGAATTCTCCAAACCCTTCCCTTTACATTCTTGCAAGTTGCATGCTTTACTTTCCGCTGCTCATAGACTCTTTGCATGCTTGCTTGAATAGTGTTAAGATTGCTTGACTTGTGCTAAGATAGCTAAAATCTGCCAAAGACTAAAATTGGTAAAAGGATAGATTTTTATTTGGTCAAGTAGTCTAATCACCCCCCTCTAGACATACTTTTGATCCTACAGAGGCTCATCCTCGTCTTCGCTTGGTGTATCCTGCCCCTTTTGTTCGGCGTTGAGCTTGTCGGACTGCTTGAAGACCCAGCATTCCCTATGGGTATGAATTGCAGGTTTATCGGGGGTGCTTTGGATCTGACATATTTTATCCAAAATCTTGTTTAGGCTGGACAGTTCGTCTTTGTTGCCTTTGGAGGGTAGCTTTTGTTGACCTGGCGGAGAGCTTCTAAATCCGGCGTTTACCGCCATGCTCTTCGGGCTGTCTTCTTTATTCCGGCGCTTGTTTTTGCTGCATCATGGTTTCCCGTTTTCGTCCCTGACTTCGGATGTACTTGGGTCGCTGGTGCTGCATCGGGCTAACCAGCTGTCCTCGCCCGCGCAAAAGCGGGTCATGAGGCTTGTTAATGCTGCCATTGTTCTCGGCTTTTCTTGGCCGAGGTGTCTGGCAAGCCATTCGTCTCGAACGCTGTGCTTGAAAGCTGCTAAGGCTTCGGCGTCCGGGCTGTCGACTATTTGGGTCTTTTTAGTGAGGAACCTGTTCCAAAGCTTTCGAGCTGACTCTCCGGGCTGTTGAGTTATATGACTCAAATCGTCCGCATCCGGAGGTCGGACATAAGTCCCTTGAAAATTTGCCCGAAAAGCGTCTTCGAGCTCTTCCCAACTTCCACTGGAGTTTTCGGGGAGGCTTTTAAGCCAGTGCCGAGCTGGCCCTTTGCGCTTGAGGGGTAAGTACTTGATGGCGTGGAGATCGTCTCCTCAAGCCATATGGATATGGAGGATGTAGTCCTCAACCCAGACCCCAGGGTCTGTCGTTTCATCGTATGCCTCTATGTTTACGGGTTTGAATCGTGCTCCAGCACCTCATCGGTGAAACATAGGGGGTGTGCGGCACCCCTGTATTTGGGCGTACCGTGGTGTTGGGATGTTTGTTGTGCTGCATTGCATGCTGGAGCGCGCTTGCGTGGCCCGTAGATGGATCTGGTTGCACTGTTCCTTTGATGCGAGCCCTCACGCGGATCACGTACGGGCTTATGTGCGGCGTCGTTTGCCGCTCTATGTTGGCCACGAGGTCATCTATCCGACCAGATGGCCATTTTGTTTTTTGATTGCGGGGGATCTAAGCCCTCCTCATTGAATTCTGGAAGCAACTTTCGCTTCAGGTAGCTCTTGGTGTGGCGATTACCGCCGTACTTCGCTTCAATGTTGAGTACTTCACTCCATCTGATTCTGAATGTGTCTTGTGCGGCCCTGAGCCTTTACTTCTGCTTTTTCAGACTCCTCGCAGTGGCCACAAGCCTTTTATGGGTATTCTGTTGCTCCGGGTGCCTGTCCGGTGTGATGTCGTCCAGACTGTTATCTTCGACGGAGTCGGGTTGTTCGGTTTGATTCTCCGTATTGCCCTGATCGGGCGGTGGTTCAATGTCGTGTTCGTCGTTCGCTGGCTCACCATGCTCTATCGCTGGGTCTTTATGATCGCTATCTCTGCCGAGGCGGGATTTGGAGCGGCGCTTACACTGCCGCTTTGATTGCTTCTCGAGGGATCGATCCTTCGCTGCGTCCTTCCATTCCTTGTTGTCGTTTTCTTTGGGTGTGTCCACCATGTAGACATCATGTGATGATGTGGGCGTCCAATGCCCTGTGGGCAGTGGTTCCTGTTCGTCTCCTACATCGTCGTTCATACCGTCGATGTCTTCGGAGTCGAAGTCGAGCATGTCAGTCAAATTGCCGACAGTGCCTACTAAGTGGGTGGTGGGTGGGTGGCGAATTTCTTTGTCATCCGCATCCCAATCCTGCCGGACATAGTTCGGCCAGGACTCTCCTGATAAGGAGAGAGACCTTAATGAGTTTAGTATGTCGCCAAAGGGCGAGTGCTAAAAGATATCTGCGGAGGTGAACTCCATGATCGGCGCCCAGTTGGATTCGATAGGCACGGGCGCAGGCGGTTCAGAGTCCGTGGCCGGGGAAGAATCCGGTAATTTGGCGTCACGGCTCTCGTGAAGGGTAAGGTCGATATTTGGCTCGATCGCCGCTGAGAATGCAGCCTCCGTGGCGGGGTCTATCCACACGCCATGGATGGCGCAATTGCTCCAATTGAGGGTCAGAGCGGTTGCCGGTGCGGTCTCCTAAACACTGCCGATGGTAGAGCTAAATCAATGCTCATCGTGACCGTGCAGCGCACTCGGCAGGGGCTCGGAATCCGTCGAAGATCAAGTTCTGCGGATGTCAGCCATGTAGTTTAAGCTTCCAAACCTGACCTGGTGGCCAGGGGCGTAACTCTCGATCTGCTCCAGATGGCCAAGCGAGTTGGCCCGCAGTGCGAAGCCGCCGAATACAAAGATCTGTCCGGGGAGAAAAGTCTCACCCTGGACTGCATCGCTATTGATGATCGAAGGAGCCATCAAGCCTAATGATGACGACATAGAGGAACTCTCAACGAAAGCACCAATGTCGGTGTCAAAACCGGCGGATCTCGGGTAGGGGGTCCCGAACTGTGCGTCTAAGGCAGATGGTAACAGGAGGCAGGGGACACGATGTTTACCCAGGTTCGGGCCCTCTTGATGGAGGTAAAACCCTACGTCCTGCTTGATTGTTCTTGATGATATGAGTGTTGTAAGAGTTGATCTATCACGAGATCGAAGAGGCTAAACCCTAGAAGCTAGCCTATGGTATGATTGTATGTTGTCCTACGGACTAAAACCCTCCGGTATATAGACACCGGAGGGGGCTAGGGTTACACAAGGTCGGTTACAAAGGAGGAGATATACATATCCGTATTGCCTAGCTTGCCTTCCACGCCAAGTAGAGTCCCATCCGGACACGGGACGAAGTCTTCAATCTTGTATCTTCATAGTCCAACAGTCCGGCCAAAGGATATAGTCCGGCTGTCCGGAGACCCCCTAATCCAGGACTCCCTCAATCACTTATGCGGAGCCTGTGAAGCTAGAAAAATGACCAAGGCCAAGCATCCAGCGAAGACTATCATGACCACTACTCATCCATTTGAATTGCTTCACATGGATCTCTTTGGTCCTAATCATTATTCTGTTGTTTCAAATGAAGCATCTCAATATGGCTTTGTTATTGTTGATGATTACTCTCGTTACACATGGGTACACCTTCTTACTTACAAACATGAAGTGCAGGAAGTCTTCAAACGATTTTCCTCGAGGGCTTCAACCAACTTTGGTGTGAAGATCAAGCACATCAGAAGTGACAATGGCACTGAGTTCAAGAATTCTGGTCTCGATGACTATCTTGATGAACTTGGTATTACTCATGAGTTATCTGCTCCTTATAATCCTCAACAGAATGGCGTTGTGGAGCGCAAGAACAGGACTCTTGCTGAGATGGCTCGCACTATGCTTGATGAATACAAAACGCCTCGTCATTTCTGGATTGATGCAATTGATACTGCGTGCCACATCATCAACAGAGTATATCTTCACAAATTCTTCAAGAAGACTGCCTATGAACTCCTCACTGATAAGAAACCCAATGTAAGTTATTTCAAAGTCTTCGGTGCTAAATGTTGGATTAGAGATCCTCATCACAACTCAAAATTTGCACCGAAAGCACATGAAGGTTTTATGCTTGGTTACGGAAAGGACTCGCACACCTACAGAGTCTTCAACAACGTTCTTCACAAGGTTGTTGAAACTGTAGATGTGCGGTTCGATGAAACTAATGGCTCGCAAAGAGAGCACCTACCTACTGTGATAGATGAACCAGCACCTGAGGAAACTATCAAGTTCAAGGCTACTGAGGATGTCATTCCTACTGAAGAATCTGCTGAAGAATTCATTCCAGAACATGAAGAACGTCGAGCTAATGCACCTGAAGAAAATACTGAAGAAAATGGTGCTGAAGAGAATGCTGATCAAATTCCTCAACGACAACCAGCTCATCCTCGCATTGCAAAAGAAGTGCAAGTTGAAAAGATCATCAATGACATCAAAGCGCCAGGTCCTCTCACACGCTCAAAAGCTTCACATTTATCTAACTTTTGTGGGCACTATGCTTTTGTCTCTATCACAGAGCCCACTAAGGTAGATGAAGCATTTCTGGAGCCTGAGTGGATTCAGGCCATGCAAGAAGAATTACATCAGTTCGAGCTCAACAATGTCTGGGAACTGGTCAAACGTCCAGATCCTCGCAAGCACATTATCAGTGGCACAAAGTGGATCTACCGCAACAAGCAAGATGAAAACGGCCTTGTGGTGAGGAATAAGGCACGGCTTGTAGCTCAAGGCTACACACAGGTTGAAGGAATTGATTTCGATGAAACTTTTGCACCTGTTGCTAGACTTGAGGCTATTCGCATATTACTTGCTTATGCTAACCATCATGATATCACTTTATATCAAATGGATGTGAAAAGTGCATTCCTCAATGGTAAGCTTGAGGAAGAAGAATATGTTGCTCAACCCCCAGGTTTTGAAGATCCAAAGAATCCTGACAAACTCTTCAGACTCAACAAGGCCCTCTATGGCCTCAAGCAGGCCCCACGGGCGTGGTATGATACCTTGAAGGAATTCTTCATGAAGGAAGGCTTCAAACCCGGTTCACTTGACCCTACTCTTTTCACTAAATCTTATGATGGTACATTGCTTGTGCGCCAAGTATATGTTGGTGATATTATCTTTGTCTGTACTGACCAACATTATAGTGATGAATTTGCCTACATGATGAGTGAAGAATATCAAATGTCTATGATGGGAGAATTAAAATTATTCTTAAGTCTTCAAATTCGTCAACAACGCAATGGCATATTCATATCTCAAGAGAAATACCTCAAGGATGTACTGAGGAAATTCGACATGCAAGATTGCAAAGGCGTCAAAATTCCTATGCCCACAAATGGCCATCTGTGCACTGATGAAAATGGTATTGACTTTGATCAAAAGGTATACCGCTCCATGATTGGTTCTTTATTGTACTTATGTGCATCTAGGCCAGATATAATGCTTAGTATTTGCATGTGTGCCCGATTTCAAGCTACACCGAAGGAATCACACCATAAGGCTGTGAAGCATATTCTTCCATATCTAGCTCACACACCAACACTTGGATTATGGTACCCCAAGGGCTCGGCTTTTGATCTCATTGGATACTCCGACTCTGACTATGCTGGTGATCGTGTGGACCGCAAGTCAACATCTGGTACATGTCATTTCCTCGGAGATCTTTGGTCTGTTGGTCCTCGAAGAAACAGAACTGCGTATCACTATCTACTGCTAAAGCTGAGTATATTGCCGCTGATTCTTGCTGTGCTCAATTGCTATGGATGAAGCAAACTCTCAAGGACTACGGCGTCAACATGAAGAATGTGACTCTCTTCTGTGACAATGAGAGTGCCATAAAGATTGCTCACAACCCAGTTCAGCACTCGAAGACTAAGCACATTCAGATTCGTCATCATTTTCTTCGTGATCATGTGTTGAAGGGCGACATTTCTATTGAGCATGTGAAGACTGAAGAACAGCTAGCCAATATCTTCACAAAGCCCTTGGATGAGAAGAGATTTAGCAAGTTGCGGTGTGAGCTAAATATCCTAGAATCTTCGATTGTTCTTTGAAAAGGACACTCATCCTAACACTTATGCAAAATTGATGACTTAGATGTGCAACACATGAAGAAACTTTTTCTTCAATCAATGAAGAATAACACTCTAAGTGTGAAGAAATTAACGAAGAATTTGATTCTCAGAACCCTACAATAATTGTACACGGTGTCTGAAATCATCATTCTTATACGGTGGGTCACGCCACCACCAAAAGTTGAAATTCCTCAGTTGTTCAAATTCTTCAACTTTGCATTGTCTTCACTGTTTCCGTCGTTTTTCTTTTTCTTCATTGGCTATATATATATATGAGTTTATGTCTTCTACAGCATTCACTTATGACTAATTCTTCAAGTTGATTTTTCTGCTAAGTGAATGTGATCGGACCCTTTCCCGATCTATACTATACTCAACCCAATCTATTCACAAATTTTTCATGTGCATTCTATTTCAAACTCGTTCAAAATCTTCACCGTGTCCTTGTCAGCTGAAGAAATTACGAACGAAACTTTAAAACCTATCTTATCTAAATTTTCGGCTTTGCCGCTCAAACCGTTCCGCATCCCACGATACACTTATCCTTTCACCCATGATCGCACACAATCTCCACCTCTCAGTACGTGGGTGACACATGTCATGCGAATGAGAAGGGTCAGGGGCACGTTCGTCCAAATTTCTTCGGCGAATAGTTTTCCACCGTGGCTATAAATACCCCTCTTCCCCTTCCTCACTTCTTTTACTCCGCTCGACCTCTCTTCAGCTCGAGCTTCTCAAACCCTAGCGCCACCGCTACTTCATCGTCGCCGGTGAGGAAGAGCTTCACTGCCTCGACCTCGTGCCGTCAGTGCAAA
>NC_053022.1:233616820-233657470 GCF_003073215.2 Triticum urartu
GGGGCACAATCCGTTGAAGAGAATATCACAAGATTGAGCATTGTATTGCAGCATCTTCAACTCTTCCGCGCTAGCCTCACGTTTCAGTTCTCTCCCATCAAATAATTCACCTTGCATGCCAATACACGCATTAGCCCAAACGGCGGGGTTATGTCCAAGAATATGCATTTTCATCTTATGCTTCCAACTAGCAAAATTAGTACCATCAAAGTAAGGACCACTATGGTGGTTGTCGGTGTCAAAACCGGCAGATCTCGGGTAGGGGGTCCCGAACTGTGCGTCTAAGGCGGATGGTAACAGGAGGCAGGGGACATGATGTTTTACCCAGGTTCGGGCCCTCTTGATGGAGGTAATACCCTACGTCCTGCTTGATTGTTCTTGATAATATGAGTAGTACAAGAGTTGATCTACCACGAGATCAGAGAGGCTAAACCCTAGAAGCTAGCCTATGGTATGATTGTTGTTGTTCCTACGGACTAAACCCTTCGGTTTATATAGACACCGGAGGGGGCTAGGGTTACACAGAGTCGGTTACAAGGAAGGAGATCTACATATCCGTATTGCCAAGCTTGCCTTCCACGCCAAGGAGAGTTCCATCCGGACACAGGACGAAGTCTTCAATCTTGTATCTTCATAGTCCAACAGTCCCGCCAAAGGATATAATCCGGCTGTCTGGATACCCCCTAATCCAGGACTCCCTCAGTAGCCCCTGTACTAGGCTTCAATGACGATGAGTATGGCGCGCAGATTGTCTTCGGCAATGCAAGGCAGGTTCCTCCTCCGAATACTTCATAGAAGATTTTGAACACGAGGATCATGTCCAGCTCTGCAAAAAAGTTCCACATACAACCGTAGAGAGAATAATATTTTCACAAATCTAATCTATTGACGTACCCCATAGTGTGACATCACACCACATCCAGGTCTTCATTGGAATCGTTTTTCATAACCAATCTCAGCGTGTTTCGCGAGGCGGTTTCCTTGGCATGTCTTGTCGAAGCAGAGATTGTGTCCCCTTTATTACGGGATTCTCATCAATACAGACGTGCGTAACCCAACCGTGCCTATTGGTAGGACTCCTAGATCTTAGGAAAGTCCCAAACGGCTACAAGGAGGACGCTTGATATTCACCCTCTTTATAAAAGGGACAAGGCCTTTTCCTCTCGATCTTGATCGAATTCGCCTCCCGCCTCGACTTCCAACACCCAAAGCTCAGGTTTAGGCACTTCGGACCTTCAACTATGTCTGGATCCAACCTTCAAGGTCGGTGGATGCCTTCCTCTGTCACAGAGGAGGACATCATGAAGTTGAGAGAGGCCAGATATCTGACCGCCGAAATTTTGCATCGGCTACCTGCCCGAGGGCAAGTCGTCCCTACTCCCGAACCCAACGAGAGTGTCGTGTTCGTCTCCCACTTCCTCCGAGAACTAGGCCTTGCTCTGGATCCCTTTGTTAGGGGTCTTATGTTCTATTACGGGCTAGATTTTCATGATCTGGCCCCGGATTCCCTTCTTCATATCTCGACATTTATTGTCGTATGTGAGGCCTTCCTCCGCATTACCCCTAACTTCAGCCTGTGGCTCAAGACCTTCGATGTGAAGCCGAAGATGATCGAGGGGCAGCACGCAACGTGCGGAGGCGCTTCAATAAGCAAAATTGCTGACGCTCCATGGCCTGAGGGTTACTTCCAAGAGGTGTCCGGATTGTGGCAGCGGGAGTGGTTCAACATCACAGCTCCCCGAAGTGCCAAGTGGGTACCTGCCCCCACCTTTCGCTCAGGCCCCCCACCACAACTGATGTCATGGATCAGCAGGGGGCTGAGCTGGGGTCCAGCCAAGGACGTGCCAATACTGCAAAGCCGTATCCGAGATCTCTTTGAGAGAGATTTTAGTCTGGTTATGGTAGTGCAAGTTATGCTAGTTCGTCAAGTCCAACCTTGCAAACGCCGGCCCCTTCGCATGTGGGAATTCAACCCGGAAGGACCGCGAGCTATTCAACATTTCCTCGGCATGACGCAGGAAGAGATGTACAAATTGTTCTTCGAACCACAAATAATGTGTCCGGGCATCACTGAGGATGCAGGTCTGAGCTGCAATCGCCCGGATACCCAAGTAAGTAGCCCCGCATCCGAACACACTGTCCATTTATTTATCACAACATTGCCCTAAAAAAGCCGCTCTTTGACCAGGATTGGATAGCGAAGGCAAAGTTGATCAGGTGTCCGGCCCCCCTCCTTGAGACTTCACCAAATCCCATGCTAACTAGGATGCTAGAGATCGCGCCTTATCAAGCACCCTCAGGAGAAGATAAAGGGGGGAACAAGGAGGCTAGCGCCTCCGCGAAGGAGGTCAGCCGGGGGGGGACTGAAACTTCCTCTCCCCAGGGACGGAAGAGAACCGCCTATGAGGACCCGAAGACAACGGTCTCCAAACGGGGGAAGAAATCTCCTCCGGAGGGTCCTGCCCAGGGGGATACCCTGGCCACACTATGCCCTCAAGGGGATCAGCCCTCCACCGAGCTGTAAGTAAAAGGGTAAATGCAAATATCTCGCTTTACCTCTGAGGAAAATAACCGAGGCATTTATCTTGCAGTTCGGATCTTAGCCCTTCTCAGCAGAGCTCGTCTTCAGGGGATCTTCTTCAAGAGATGATGGAGAGCCAAACGCCTCCCCTTGCCATACTGCCTCATGAGGCGAGCGACCCCGAGGTGTTGTCGCGGAGGGTTTCTCTTGATCCGGCAAGGCCAGAAGGTAATCCTATGGCCACCCGAAGTCCTCAGTATCCGGCTCTTGAAGAGAGCAATCAAAAGAGTCTGGCACCGTCTGGTGTGCGGTCGGACGTGCTGAGGGATCTACTAGAGCAAGCGGCTATCTCAGAAGGGCACCGCACATTGATGGGTACGGTGATTGAAAGGATTTCGTCCACCGAAAGCGGGTTGCATGAAGCCTTTATGAGTCTACTGACGGGTTTTGAGGTACACGAAATAATGTACATTTTTGACAGTACCGCACATTTTTAGATGTGCCCTGTGTAGATAGTAGCCCCTGAGACTTTGGTTGTCATCGAAAACGGCGGCAAACAAAGGATCATAGTCCCAGGTAATAACCAGACCGCCTTTATGTGCAAGTGGTTGAAGCTCCGGTGACTAGCCGGACTAATGGGTTTGCCGAAATAAGGCGGCAACTGGATGCGGCAGATGCCGACATCTTGCTTGTTAACAAGCAGCTTGACGAGGCACAGGGTAGGTGATTTTTCTGGTGATTGTCACATAGTAAGAGCAGCATGATGCCAGTATCTTTAATATGTTGTGACTGCAGATGGAGCTGCCACCGTGAAGACCCTTCGGGCAGAGCTTGCCCGAGCCAAGGAGCAAGCAAGGAGTAGTAATGCAGCCGCTTTAAAGCCGACCGAAGAGTTAAGGGCCGAACAGGCCGCGCATTGTGAGAGCAAAGAAAAAATAGCCAAGATGGCTGTAGAGTTAAAAGATGCTGCTGACCGTTACCGGCTTCTTGAAGAAGAAAACTGGGTGAAGGCGACGGACCTGGAGAAGGCCCGGGTGGCTGCCAAGGAAGCCCGCTCCAAAATGAGAGCGACGAAGGAGGAGCTGAATCAAGCTGCAGATATCGTTTCTGGGAAGCCCTTCTTGTTGCGGACTAAGTTCAGAGATCCGAAGTATGCACCTCTATACCGGCTATGGAGTTTTGCGGACGCCTACGTGGATTTGGCTGCAAGTGCTGCTGATGCGGCCAAGTACTTCAAGGATCGGAAAGATCACGAAGTGGAAAAACTGTTTTGGTCACAGTTTCATGCTCCAGCCCGTCCGCCGCAGTTGAATGAGCAAATGGCCGAGTGGGCCGAGCTCCATAGATTATCCGGACTTTCCATGAGGTCCATTGTGGACCATCTGTGGCCAAAAGGGCCAAGGCCGAATAGCTACTTTAGCTTAGTGCAACAATTCCTTGGTGTTGTGCCACACATCGATGCTGTAAAGAGGTCGGCGTGCATAGAAGACTCGCGGATGGCCCTTGCCCGTGTCAAAACATACTGGGCGGAGATAGATGCCACCACTGTTGCGGCACAGGGTTCGGCCATAGGCCGAGTGGCTGCCGAGCACTACTTTGAAGAAGTTCTTGAGGGCGCTCGTTTGATAGAGGCTCGGTGCTCGAAGATTATTATGTTTGAGTGACATGTATTCCCATTGTAAAAACAATGTTTTATTGGGTTTATCAAGGCTGTATTTATACTTTTGCCCGAAAGTACTATGATGCCTCATGTGCGGCCGTTTATGTATATATGTATATAACCTGAAAGATGGCAGTCGTCGGCTTCAGCCCCCACGCATATAATGCGGGGGTGTTCGCAGAAGACGCATGTTCACACTTGATCCAATGTCTTGGTCCATTAAGGAGGTGATAGCGCAGCGAACTAGGCAATCAGACTATAATGCTTTAACACTTTCACTTAGCCAGAGGAGTTTGGCAGTGGGGCTACTATATAGCCACTGGTGGCTCCGCACTCATCCGAATTCGGGGCGCGTACATGCCTGGCCAAGAAACGGCCCTTCGTTAAGGCGGAGGAATCCCGAAGATTCTGCTAGGTCATCGAGTGGTTGACCAGTCTCACGCTATGTCATGACAGTCAGTTTTCGGCTTTCTCTACTGAGGTGCTCGTCCGGATGAACCAGGGAACAATCGCAGTAGTTCTCCTGGTGCCGCCTTAGCCGATAAAGCGGAACGTAAGGCAGCAAAACACAGGAGCCGGGCAAAACCAACATTTGACCAAAGACATGATTCGGAGCTGATGCATATAAGGCCAAACTCGCGACACCGAACACTCCCTAAGGTATTCGGTCTTTATGATGTAAAACGGGCCTAAACAGTGCCCTTTGTAATAAGCCCCTAGTGTCCAGGTACATGCAATATTCTGACGTGGCCACATTCCAATACGTCAGCATCCTTCTCAATTGTACTGAGAATCCGGGGGATGTGTATCAACAAGAGACAGTAAAAAAGGTGTACGCAGGGTCTTAATCTAAAAAGAATCCTTGGAACGGGTCCCTACTGCACATCTGCGCCCGTGTCTCCATTGTGTCGTATCCTCGACGGGTGTAGCATGATGGTCATCTGAAAAAGAGAGGAACTTAGTTGAAAAGTTATCGTGCAAAAAGGTAGGTTATACTAAATAAACCATGTACAGTTCAAGATAAGTAAGGTTGAGCCTAATTGTCACTTGTTTACACGCGCTGAGCCCCTTGTATTGTTATAGGGGTACAGCCATCAAACCTGTATCAATTATATATAGCCGCACTGGACTCGTCTAACCGTGTCCGTGGTCTTAACGACCTGTCAGATGCTCTAGTTGGTGAGGCTGTCTAGTGTGCGGCTGCCAAGGCGGCCGTACGGTCTTCCGCGCGCAAGGAGCGCTCAATATTTCCATTAACTGTAATGATGCCACGTGGACCGGGCATCTCATGCATGAGAGAAGCGTAATGCGGTATTGCGTTAAAGCGAGCAAAAGCTTCGCGTCCGAGTAGTGCTTGATAGCCACTTTGGAATGGAGTGATGTGGAAGGTTAACTTTTCGCTGCGGAAGTTATCGGGAAAGCCGAATATAACCTCTATTAGCAGGGAGCCCATGCAATGGGCTTCTGGGCCTGGCGTTACTCCTTTAAAGGTAGTATTGCTATGGCTGATTTTTGTTGGGTCTATCCCCATTTTGCGGACTGTGTCCTGATATATCAGGTTTAAACTACTGTCGCCGTCCATCAGGACTCGTGTGAAGTGGTATCCGTCAATTATCGGGTCTAACACCAAGGCAGCCCATCCTGCATGCCGGATACTTGCCGAGTAATCCCGATGGTCAAAGGTGATCGGTTGGGATGACCAGTGGCAGAACTCCACGGTGATAGGCCCTGGGGCATGTGTCTTTAGGAGTGCCGCTTTGTTTTCCCCTTTATCACGTGTAACACGTTTATTGTTTTGACTTCTGGTGGGAATTTATTTTGTTCCCCAGTGCTTTGCTTGCGAGGCTCGTCCTCGTCTTTGTTGGTGTATCCTGCCCCTTGTGTTTGGCATTGAGCTTGCCGGACTGCTTGAAGACCCAACATTCTCTATGGGTATGATTTGCAGGTTTATCGGGGGTGCTGTGGATCTGACATATTTTGTCTAGAATCTTGTTTAGGCTGGACAGTTCGTCTCTGCTGCCTTTGGAGGGAAGCTTTTGCTGACTTGTCCGAGAGCTTCTGAATCCGGCGTTTACCATTGTGCTCTTCGGGCTATCTTCTTTATTCCGGTGCTTGTTTTTTCTGCGTCGTGGCTTCCCGTTTCCGTCCCTGACTTCAGATGTACTTGGGTCACTGGTGCTGCATCGGGCTAACCAGCTGTCCTCGCCCGCGCAAAAGCGGGTCATGAGGCTTGTTAATGCTGCCATTGTTCTCGGCTTTTCTTGGCCAAGGTGTCTGGCAAGCCATTCGTCTCGAACGCTGTGCATGAAAGCTGCTAAGGCTTCGGCATCCGGACAGTCGACTATTTGGTTCTTTTTAGTGAGAAACCTGTTCCAAAGCTTTCGGGCTGACTCTCCGGGTTGTTGAGTTATATGACTTAAATCGTCTACATCCGGTGGTCGGACATAGGTCCCTTGAAAATTTGCCCGAAAAGCGTCTTCTAGCTCTTCCTAGCTTCCAATGGAGTTTTCGGGGAGGCTTTTAAGCCAGTGCCGAGCTGGCCCTTTGAGCTTGAGGGGTAAGTACTTGATGGCGTGGAGATCGTCTGCTCGAGCCATGTGGATATGGAGGATGTAGTCCTCAATCCAGACCCCAGGGTCTGTCGTTCCGTCGTACGCCTCTATGTTTACGGGTTTGAATCCCTCTGGAAATTCATGGTCCAGCACCTCATCGGTGAAACATAGGGGGTGTGCGGCACCCCTGTATTTGGGTGTACCGTGGTGTTCGGATGTTTGTTGTGTTGCATTGCGTGCTGGAGCGCGCTTGCTTGGCCCGTAGATGGATCTGGTTGCACCGTCCTTTTGATGCGAGCCCTCACGTGGATCGCGTACTAGCTTGTGTGCGGCGTCGTTTGCCGTTCTATGTTGGCCACGAGGTCGTCTATCCGCCCAGATGGCTGTTTTTTTATTGTGGGGGATCTAAGGCCTCCTCATTGAATTCAGGTAGCAGATTTTCCTTCGCGTAGCTCTTTGTGTGGCGACTACCTCCGTACTTTGATGCAGTGTTGAGTAATTCACTCCATCTAATTCTGAGTGTGTCTTGTGCAGCCCTCAGCCTTTGCTTCTGCTTTTTCAGACTCCTCGCAGTGGCAACAAGCCTTTGATGTTTATTCTATTGCTCCGGGTGCCTGTCCAGTGTGATGTCGTCCAGACTGTTATCTTCGACGGAGTCGGGTTGTTCGGTTTGATTCTCCATGTTGCCGTGGTCGGACGGTGGTTCAGTGCTCTGTTTGTCGTCCGCTGGCTCACCCTGCTCTATCGCTGGGTCTATATGATCGCTGTTTCTGCCGAGGCGGGATTTGGAGCGGCGCTTACGCCGCCACTTTGACTGCTTCTCGAGGGAACAACCCTTCGCTGCGTCCTTCCTTTCCTCGTCGTCGTTTTCTTTGAGTGTGTCCACCATGTATACATCATATGATGAAGTGGGCGTCCAGTGCCCTATGGGCAGTGGTTCCTATTTGTCTCCTGCATCATCGTCCATACCGTCGATGTCTTCGGAGTCGAAGTCGAGCATGTCGGTCAAATCGTCGACAGTGGCTACTAAGTGGGTGGTGGGTGGGCGGCGAATTTCTTCGTCATCCACATCCCAATCCTGCTGGACATAGTTCGGCCAGGACTCTCCTGAGAGGGAGAGAGACCTTAATGAGTTCAGTATGTCGCCGAAGGGCGAGTGCTGAAAGATATCCACGGAGGTGAACTCCATAATCGGCGCCCAGCCGGATTCGATAGGCATGGGCGCAGGCGGTTCGGAGTCCGTGGCCGGGGAAGAATCTGGCAGTTTGGCATCACGGCTCTCGTGAAGGGTAAGGTCGATACTCGGCTCGATCGCCGATGAGAATGCGGCCTCCGTGGCGGGGTCTATCCACCCATCCCTGGAGGGCGCAATTGTCTCCGAATTGAGGGTCGGAGCGGTTGCCAGTGCGATCTCCCGAACACTGTCTGATGGTAGAGCTAAATCATGCTCATCATGATCGTGCGGCGCACTCGGTAAGGGCTCGAATCCGTCAAAGATCAAGTCTCCGTAGATGTTGGCTGTGTAGTTCAAGTTTCCAAATCTGACCTGATGGCCAGGGGCGTAGCTCTCGATCTGTTCCAGATGGCCAAGCGAGTTGGCCCGCAGTGCGAAGCCGCCGAATACAAAGATCCATTCGGGGAGAAAAGTCTCACCCTGGACTGCATCGCTATCGATGATTGAAGGAGCCATCAAGCCTAACTATGACGACACAGAGGAACTCTCAATGAAAGTACCAATGTCGGTGTCAAAACCAGCGGATCTCGGGTAGGGGGTCCCGAACTATGCGTCTAAGGCGGATGGTAATAGGAGGCAGGGGACACGATGTTTTACCCAGGTTCGGGCCCTCTTGATGGAGGTAATACCCTACGTCCTGCTTGATTGTTCTTGATAATAAGAGTAGTACAAGAGTTGATCTACCACGAGATCAGAGAGGCTAAACCCTAGAAGCTAGCCTATGGTATGATTGTTGTTGTTCCTACGGGCTAAACCTCCAGTTTATATAGACACCGGAGGTGGCTAGGGTTACACATAGTCGGTTACAAGGAAGGAGATCTACATATCCGTATTGCCAAGCTTGCCTTCCACGCCAAGGAGAGTTCCATCCGGACATGGGACGAAGTCTTCAATCTTGTATCTTCATAGTCCAACAGTCCGGCCAAAGGATATAATCCGACTGTCCGGATACCCCCTAATCCAGGACTCCCTCAGTGGTAATTTCCCTCACTAGATGCCATACTCTCCTAGGTTGTGAAACCAAGGCTATGATCACCAAAGCTATGAAAATCAAGGAAAATGGAGACCAAAGCTTTGATACCACTTGTAGGATCGAAAGTATGTCTAGAGGGGGGTGATTAGACTACTTGACCAAATAAAAATCTAGCCTTTTCCCAATTTTAAGTCTTGGTAGATTTTAGCAACTTAGCACAAACAAGTAATCAACCTACACATGCAATTCTAAGAGTATAGCAGTGGAATGTAAAACAATTGCATATGAAGGTAAAGGGAGGAGTTTGGAGGGAGCAAATGCAATGTAGACACGGAGATTTTTGGCGTGGTTCCGATAGGTGGTGCTATCGTACATCCACGTCGATGGAGACTTCAACCCACGAATGGTAATGGTTGCGCGAGTCCACAGAGTGCTCCACCCACAAAGGGTCCACGAAGAAGCAACCTTGTCTATCCCACCATGGCCATTGCCCACGAAGGACTTGCCTCACTAGGGTAGATCTTCATGAAGTAGGCGATCTCCTTGACCGTACAAACTCCTTGGTTCAACTCCACAATCTTGACGGAGGCTCCCAGGTGACACCTAACCAATATAGGAGACACCACTCTCCAAAAGGTAATAGATGGTGTGTTGATGATGAACTCCTTGCTCTTTTGCTTCAAATGATAGTCTCCTCAACACTCAACTCTCTCTCATAGGATTTGATTTGGTAGAAAGCTGATTTGAGTGGAAAGCAACTTGGGGAAAGCTAGAGATCAAGATTTATGTGGTTGGATTGGAATATCTTGACCTCAACACAAGTGTAGGTGGTTCTCTCTCAGAAACTGTATTTTGGAAGTGTAGGCATATTCTGATGGCTCTCTCCACAAATGAAGAGTGGGTGGAGGGGTATATATAGCCTCCACACAAAATCTAACCGTTACACACAAATCACCAAACTTGGTGGGACCGAATCATATAACTCAGTCAGACCGATTTAGTTCAAAATGTGAACGTTAGGATTTTCGGTAGGACCGATATGTCAACTCGGTGGGACCGATTCCATTAGGGTTAGGGCATAACGTAATCTCGGTGTGACCGATTACATAAACTCGGTGGGACCGATTTTGGTAATAGGCAAACAGAGAGTTGGTCAGGCAAACTTGGTGGGACCGATTCGCTCATCTCGGTTAGACCGAAACGTTACGAAGGGGAAACAGAGAGTTTGCATTGCAATGTCGGTGGGACCGATCACTCTTCTCGGTTGGACCGAAACATTACGAAGGGAAACCGAGAGTTTGCAATCCCATCTCGGTGAGACCGAGATCCCTATCGGTGAGACCGAAGTGACTAGGGTTTCTGGCAGTAGCTATGTCAAGTGAACTCGGTGGCGCCGGATAGAAGATTTCACTAAGCATTTTGAGCAAGCAACTCATTAAGCAACACCTCATCCCCTTTTAATAGTATTGGCTTTTCCTATGGACTCAATGTGATCTTGGATCACTAAAAGTAAAATGTAGAGTCTTGTGTTTGAGCTTGAGCCAACCTTCTGTCCTTAGCATTTTGAGGGGTACACTTTCTAATCCATGCCATGCCAATCATTGAGCTTTTCATGAAATATTTATCTTCAAGTAGCATCAGCTCAATGAGCTATATGTTGTTAGGAATGACCAAAACCACCCAGGGATAGTTGCACTTTCAAGGCATCGCTGCCGGAGGCAAGGCCGGTGCGCCTCCCCGTCCCCCTCTTCCCCGAGCGCCACACCGACCTCGACCTCGCCCCCTCCCCCTTCGTCTCATGGCCGGCTCTGCTGCCGCGATCTCTTGGGAAGGAGGGACGCGCTGTCGAGCAGAGACCCTCGCCGCCACCGTCGAAGGGCCGGCGCCCCCCTCTCGCCATGCCAGATGGAAGAATGGAGCCGAAGTGGAAGGAGAGGAATGGTGAAAGGCTGTGGGATGCCATCCCCCGCCCCCTTCTTATAAAGGGGCAGGGTCGGGGCTCGGCCGCCCCACTCAACCAATCCGGCCATCGGGGGCGCAGGGAATTGGGACCGACCCGCCGCTCCAATCAGCGACGGCCTGGTTTCCCGCCTTGTTATTTAAGGTCCGTGCCCCCCCCCCCCGCGCCCGTCCGCCGCGTGCCACCTCGGGGACACGGGGGATACATGGCGAGCAAGCAGAAATCGAGGGGACAGGTGAGGCGACCGTTCTCCACCCCGTGATCGTGGAGCGCGGGCGCCTTGAAGACCATGACCCAGGTCCACTCAGTAAAACAGCCGCGCCTCTGCGTTTTCCTCTTTTTATGAGGAAGGTGCGAGCCGCCTATTTACCACTATGGGAGGCATGCATGTGGAAACCGCCCCACGCATGACCCCCACATTGCGCGTTCAACGCGGGTCATGGGGAAGCGCAACAGACGGAAAAGTTACTGCAGTAAAAATCCGCCCCGCCTGCCCGCGCACCGTTCTGGGCCTAGCCCAACAACGCGTCGCGCTTATGTGTGGCCCAGGACCAGGGGCTCCTGTCGGTGTACAAAAGTAGGGGTTCTCCTTTTGCACCCGTTTACTTGTGCACGGGCAGTCAGAGCCGCGCCCACGGCCGCAGTGAGCAGGGCAGAGGGGGGATGCCGGAGTGCAAGAGAGGCAGAGCAATGCCAAGACCAGGAGCGCAAAGAGAGCAAGAGGGCGAGATGGACTCCCCCGGCAAGACTCTTGCCGGGGTGGCATCCATAGCCCCAACAAGATCCTTGCCGGGGCAACTTTCCTGACGCCAGCAGAGCGCACCACCCTTGAGCCCAAGGGTTTCCAACACCATCAACTACATTGGAACCAAGGCTCGTATAATGCCCTCGATGCGGCTATATCTCCTACGTGTCGAAGCACGACTTAGAGGCATAACCGCATTGAAAGCAATGTCGCAAGTAAGGCAATCTTCACAACATCCCATGTAATATAGATAATACAAGGGAAAGGTACATAGTTGGCTTACACTCCCCATGTCAATCAAAGTACATAAATAGCATTACATCATTCAATCACTCATGGCCCGACTACGGTGCCAAAATAAAAGATCAACCCAACATGCGACACGGTCCCGATCGCCCCAACTGGGCTCCACTACTGATCATCAGGGAAAGACACATAGTAACGGCGTGAGTCCTCGTCGAACTCCCACTTGAGCTCAAGTGCGTCATCTGGAACGGAGTCATCAGGCCCTGCATCTGGTTTGGAAGTAATCTGTGAGCCACAGGGACTCATCAATCTCGCACCCTCGCGATCAAGACTATTTAAGCTTATAGGTAAGGCAAGGTAATATGTGGAGCTGCAGCAAGCGACTAGCATATATGGTGGCTAACCTGTTCGCAAAAGAGAGCGAGAAGAGAAAGCAAGGCACGAACGAATAACTAGACAACAACCTGCGGCAAGCATTACTCCAACACCGTGTTCACTTCCCGGACTTCGCCGAGAAGAGACCATCATGGTAACTCACATAGTTGATTCATTTTAATTAAGTTAAGGTTCAAGTTATCTACAACCGGACATTAACAAATTCCCATCTGCCCATAACCGCGGGGCGAAAGTTCAAATCCCTGCAGGGGAGTCCCAACTTAGCCCATGACTAGCTCTCACGGTCAACGATGGATATACCTTCTCCCGAGACATTCCGATCAGACTCGGCATCCCGGTTCTACAAGACAACTCCGACGATGGTAAAACAAGTCCATCAACACTACCCGCTGTGCCGACAAATCCCGATAGGAGCTGCACATATCTCGTTCTCAGGGCACACCGGATAAGCTAAGCGTACGGGAGCCAACGTAACCCAAGTTGCCAAGGGACGGCCCCGCACGGTGCTCTAGGTTGGACCAACGCTCAGAGGAGCACTGGCCCGGGGTTTAAAATAAAGATGCCGGGGTACTGATCCGCGGGCACCTATGGGACCGGCGGACCGGGTCCCTTTCGGTTTGGCGGGGGCGGAGATCGTGCAAAGAGCAAATCGAGGTGATGCACGCGAGCGATTTACCCAGGTTTGGGCCACACGGATGCGTAAAACCCTACTCCTGCTTTGTGGTTTGTATTGATTTCTTGCTCGGGAGCGCGAAGTGCTACAGTACACTTCAGCAGCTAACGAGACCGAGCGTGAGTGTTCGAACCCCCCTCTACGTTGCACACGGGCCTCCTTTTATATGCTCAAGGGGTCACCGACAGGTGGCAATGGAGGTAAAGGGCAAAAATGGAAAGGTGCTGTGGTAGGCACAGCTACCCGCTACAGTGTATCATACCTAACCCTGACGGTAGGGGACAAGGGCATTAAATGCCTGTCTGTGTTGCTTAAATAGTGCGAAAAGGGACCGTCAGGGACGCCACCGTTCGCCACGATGGCGATCTTGTCAGCGCCGCTTGCCACCGCGCACCGCAAGCTGCATAGCCTTCCGCCACGTACACCTGGAGGGGTCCCAGAGCGACACCTTGGTGGAAGTGCTGGAGCGCGGGCATAGTGGTGTCTTGCCGCGGCAAGCGCCTTGCCGCGGTTGTTGTCTTGTTGCACCCGGGAGCTTGTCGCTCACTGGGCCTTGCCGGGACGCGTGGTGCGCCGCGGCAAGTTCCTTGGAATGCCTTGGGTGGCCTTCCCGGCAAGCTCCTCTTGCCGGGGTCTTGGGATGCTTTTGTTAGCCTTCCCGGCAAGCTCCTCTTGCCGGGGTCTTGTCTCTTTGACTTGGATACTTTGTTCTTGAATGGCTCCAAAGGGACCACGGAGGACCTTGGCGGTCACCCGGCAAGCCTTGCCGCGTGATGCTGCGACTGCCCGTGCACAAGTTCGGGATACTAGGGTACCCCTACTCTAGTACACCGACAGGAGCCCCCGGGCCTGGGCCATACACGGTGCCGAGCCCTGTTGGGCCAGGCCCAAAACAGGGCACGGGCACGCGCGGCCTAGGTTACGCCGTATCTCACTCCGCATCCACCGCGCCCTCCCCGAACGGCACGCGTCAGATGCGGCGTCGTGGGAGAGATCGTGGGGGTTTCTTTGTTCGGAAATGCAGAACGTCCGCCCCCTCCCCCTTTATAAGCAGGGGAAACAGGGGCAGTTCGCCCTCTTGCCCGTTGCCGTTCTAATCTCAGAAATCTCCGCCGCTCCCTCGCCTTCTCAAAGCAGAGAGAGAGCAGCGCTCCGCCCCCACATCGCCACCAGCACCACCAACGCCGTCGACCTCCTCCACTGCTTCCGCCATGGCTCCAAAAGCCGACAAGGGGAAGGCCGTGAAGTCGACCGAGGCGCAACGGCTCGCGGCGCTGCGGAAGGAGCGGGTCATCTTCCCCCCCAAGCTTGGCGCGAAGGAGCTGAGGGAGAACTATTACCTTTTCTGGTCGGCGGAGACGCGCGTGCATCCACGCACAAAGGTACTCCCCGCCGCCGCTTGGAAGAAGGCTCCGAATGGATACCCCTTCTTTGCTTTGTTCTTTTACTGCGGGCTCTGCCCGCCTTTCTCTGAATTCTTCTGCGACATCATGAATACCTATGGATTCCACCTCCTCGACTTCACCCCCAATGCCGTCCTGACAATGGCATTTTTCGCACATCTCTGCGGAAACTTTGTCGGAGTCCTTCCCAACGTAGCCCTCTTCCGCCACTTCTTCATACCCCGAGTAGAGAGAGGAGAGGCTCTATCCGGCGGAATCGCCTGGATCTCAAGGGCCGGCAAGAAGGAGACCTATCTGGAGGGAGAATTCCGCGGCAAGTGGGAGGAGTGGAGAGCTGATTGGTGCTGGATTGACGAGGAGAGCCCGCAGCCATTCACCACCCGGCGCCGAACCCCAGTAGCCCACGGCAGCGATTGGAGTGACGTGGCCCCGGAGGACGACAAGCTGAAGATTGCTGTCACCAGGATCCTGCGCCTGAGGCTTGCCGGGCTTACTGTTGGCGCTGTTGGCGCAGACTTCCTTCGCCGCCGCATCGCCCCCCTGCAGGAACGGGGGAGGCCCACTTGGGAGTTCAAGAACGCGGCAGATATCATGAGGCTGCGGCCGGGCCTCAACTACAACTTCACAGTCCTGGAGCTCAACGCGATGCTGCAGGAACTGTTCAAGTATGACCCCAACATCACGAGGTGTTCAGGTTGCCGGGGGGTGTCGTTCCTTTGTGCAACAACTCCTCGCTCGACCGCATCCGCGCAATGATGCCGGAGTGCGACTCGCACGGGATCGTGCCAACTTGGCAGGAGCCTGCAGACGAGGTCGTGCAGCAGTTCTTCGACGACTTGGTGGAGGTGCCAATCTGCCCCGACGAGAAGGACGGCCGCACCCGCGACACCATGGATGCGGAGATGGCGCTCATTGCCACTAGGCTGGAGGAGGCAGCGGCAGCCGCAGCCGCGGGTGAATTTGGGTTCACTATGGAGGAAGCAGACGCAGCGGAGGCGGCAAGCCGTGCCGAGCGAGGGGATCCCGTCGGCAAGAAGGAGCTTGCCGGGCGTGGCGCCGAGCCAAGCGAGCCCGCCAAGGACACAAGCGGCTCGTTGGAAATCAACTCCTCTTCCACCTCGTCTTCAGACAGCCCACCGCAAGTAGAGCCTCCATCCCCACCAAGAAGGCGTCTCCGCAAGGTCGGTGACGTGGCGGAGCGGCAAGCGGGTCAACAGTCGCCACGCCACGTGACACGCTCCACCACGGCAAACACCGTTGCAGCGGGAGCGCCTCATGCTGCGACGGCAACTGGAGCGGAGTCTAGCCGGACCACCGCTTCAGTTCCTGCCGCTGCTCACGCCACGCCGACAGCCGGAGCGGGGTCGTCTCAGACCGCCGCCACCGCTCCCGCCAAGCGGCCAAGGGAAGCTTCTCCTCCGCCTCCTCGCGCCGGGCGTGCGCCGGGCTTCGACTTCTCCGCGTTAAGCTCCGACGAGGAAGAAGAAGAAGAGTAAGCTTCTCTTGCTGTACTTGCATTTCTTCGATTTTTGCTGTTGGTCTTGTTTCTCACTTGCTTTTCTTCTGAACTTGTTCCTTTTCAGGACTCTGGCCCAGAGAGCGGCAAAGAGAGCCAAGGTCCCGGTGATCGTCATCGAGGAGGAGCCTACTGCAACAGCAGGTGGCGCGCCCGAGACAACCTTGCCGGACCCGGCGACTTTTCTCCAGGGCAGCCCCCAGCGTAAGTGTATGATTTGCTTTCCGCTGCGAGGCGCGCATGGGTACTTTTCTTTGCTGATATCTGCTTGTTGACTTGTGTAGGAGCCGAGCAGCCCCACCAGGAGCCAAGGGAGAATTCCCCGACAAGGGAGAACTCTCCGGCAAGGGAGGGCTTCCCGGTAAGGGAGAAGTCTCCGGCAAGGGAGGGTTCTCCGGCAAGGGACAGCACCAGCGGCCCCCCGACGGCGGAGACCACTACTGCAGAGCCTGGTGCAGGTACTCCTCTTGCTTCAAAACTTCCCTTGGGTTCTTCTTCTTTTGATCTTCTTGAATTTTTGCTGGATTTTGCTTGACTCTTCTCCCCTTGCCGGCTGTCAGACCCATCTACTGCGGAGCGGATGGAGACCGAGGTCGCCGCCGAGGACGTAGCCGGCACGGGTGATCCCGCCGGCGCCGAGGCCGCCAAGGCTGGCGCCGCGGCGACTGGCGAGGGATCTGGCGATCGTACTGACGGCCCAGAGGCCGCAGGAGCGCCAGGCGCTACACCGACCACCGACCCGACCACCGAAGCCGCAGCGCCAAGCACCGAGGAGCCCCAGCCGGGCGTTTACTTGAAGGCCGGCGAAGGCATCTTCATCAACCTCCCCTGGGCATTAAGCTCCAGGGCGCCGATCGAGGGGGAGATCTTCGACGGAGAAGTGCTTGCCTCCGCGGGGTTGAAGCTGGTCGACGCGCCAAGCAGCAGCAGCAATGAGCCCGAAGAAGAGCGGCTGCTGCGGAAGTTGATGTCGCTCTACCGCGCGCGGCAAGCCAAGCTAGAATCCCGCGAGGCGCTTGTCGCGAAGGCGGGAGCAGACATTGAAAAACGCGCGGAAGAGCTCGGGGGTTTCCACCGGGAAGCCGTCCGATCCCTGGCGGAGGAGCGGGAGCAGCTCGCTGAAGCGCAGAAGGCCTTCCTCCTTGAGAAGGCCGAAGTTGAAGAGCGGCAGCGACTTGCCGCTGTGAAGCTAGCCGCGGAGGAGGGCGAGCTGGCGCAGCGGAAGGTCAATCTCGACTCCCACGAGGAGGAGCTTGCCGCGCGCGAGGGAAAGCTCGGTGAAGCCCTCAAACAAGCAGAGGACGCCGCCGCCACCGCCGAGGCCGCCAAGGAGGAGTTGAAGACGAGGGTGGCGCAGCTAGAAGCCGATCTCGCCGATAAGGGCAGAGAGCTCAGCGCCGCCAAGGTCTCCAACGTGGATCTTGAGTTGAAGCTAACCACTTTGACCAAGACTCTGGACAGCGCCAAGAAGCGAGAGGCAGCCTTGAAGGAGGAAATCAAGGCCCACAAGGCGCTGTTGGAGAGCGCTGCCGCCGCCCAGAACGCTTTCAGGGAGACCGTGACGCACTGGACGGAGAGCCTTGTGAACGCCGCCACAGATATCGACAAGGAGCTAGCGCAGCTGGGGATGGAGGATCTCGGGTATCCCTCCGACGACAACCTCCAACCCAGCGCCAAGCTCGTCCTGTTCTTCAAGGGCGTGGCGACGACCCTTCAGCGGCTCTGGGAAAGGATCCCCAAGCACCTGGCCGACGAATCACGCAAGATCTGCGCGGTAGCTCTTCAGAAAGTGTTGATGAAGGTGGCCTTCCACAATCCGGGCCTCCGCCTCACCAACATCCTCAGGACCCTGCCGCCGGAAGCTGATCTGGAGGAGCTCAAGGCCCTTGTCGCACCCATTGTGGACAAGGTGAGCGGGATCAAGAGGGTCGAAGGCGATCGCGTAGATTAGGCCGCCCATTTCTTCTTTCCTTGTCGCTGTTTGCCATGTCATGAAAACAATCTATTAGAGCTGCGACAAGCTATCTTTGTAATATAAATTTATTTTGGGTAATGGTTGCAACGTTATTCCCTTTACTTGATCCCTCCCTTTGTATGTCTTTTTACCCTACGCTTTTAGGGAACTTGCCGGTGCAGGCACCTGGGCTGCGAGCGCTGAGTGCGGGACGTCAGCAGCCTGCTGGCGGTGCCGCTACCGGCAAGAAACCTTGTCGCAACTAGTTGCAGCTCACTTAAGTTGCTGAGCGAACTCGAAACAAAGTAAGGGCGCTAGCGGCTCACTTAAGTTGCTGAGCGGACTCGAAGCAAAGTAAGGGCGCTAGCAGCTCGCTTAAGTTGTTGTGCGGACTCGAAACAAAGTAAAGGCGCAACTAGAAACGGTTGGTTCCTCCGCGCACAGGTTTTCCATACAAAGTGTGGTCGTTCAAGGGAGGTAACTTAAAATTTAAAAAATTTGATTGCTCAAACTTTGGCAACTTTGCTTTTCTGTTGTTTGCTTCCCGGCAAGGCGAAACTTCCTTGAGCGACGCCCGGTCCATACCACTATCTTCTCCTTCCCCCCGGCAAACTTGTGGGCGAGGGAACCTTCTTTTCCTTGAGAAAAAAGAAAGGAGAGAAAATAGAGATATGGAGCCTTACGGCTCGTTATTGCTTACCGTGGGGTAGGTGCTGCACAAAGTGTCAGATCATATATGCCAAAAATAGAAAGCATGAAATCGACAAAATGTGCGGAGCACATGAGCTTTACTTATGCACGGGGTCTGCGCCCGGCTTTGTACAAAGGATTACATGCAACAGCGGCAAGACTTGTACAAAAGGTGGTTGCCGGAACAGGTTCCGACAACCGCGCCTTACGGGTAAAACTTACGAAGATGCTCAATGTTCCAGGAGTTGCTCACCGGAATTCCATCTTCGGTCTCAAGGCGGACAGCGCCAGGCCTAGTGACTCGTTTCACCCGGTAAGGGCCTTCCCACTTCAGCGTCAACTTGTTGGAATTCTTGGCGGACTGAACACGCCGAAGAACAAGGTCGCCTTCCTCGAGACTTCTAGCATTAACTTTGTGGCTATGGTAGCGGCGCAAAGCTTGCTGGTAGCGAGTAGCTCGCACAGCAGCCTGAAGACAGTCTTCCTCAAGGAGTAGCGCGTCATCCTGTCGCAGCTGCTCTTGCTTGAGCTCATCATAAGCGAGCACTCGAGGTGACCCATATACGAGTTCCGTGGGGATAACTGCCTCTGCTCCATAGACTAGAGCGAAAGGTGTCTGTCCAGTGGCTCGATTTGGTGTTGTCCTGATCGACCAAAGAACCACCGGCAGCTCCTCGATCCAGTTTCTTCCGCACTTGTGCAGCCTGTCAAAAGTTCTGGTCTTGAGCCCGCGCAGCACTTCAGCATTTGCCCTCTCCGCTTGACCGTTGCTTCTCGGGTGAGCAATAGAAGCGAAGAAGACCTTGGCGCCAAGATCTTGGACGTACTGCATGAAGGTGCGGCTCGTAAATTGTGTGCCGTTGTCGGTGATTATCCTGTTAGGGATCCCGAAGGGGCAAAAAATCGACCTGAAGAACTTGACTGCTGACTGTGCTGTCACCTTCCTCACTGGTTCCACTTCCGGCCACTTTGTGAACTTGTCGATTGCAACGTACAAGTACTCAAAGCCCCCGACAGCTCGGGGAAAGGGGCCGAGGATGTCGAGCCCCCAGACAGAAAATGGCCAGGATAAAGGGATCGTCTGGAGAGCTTGAGCTGGTTGGTGTATCTGCTTGGAATGGAACTGGCACGCTTCACACTTGGTTACTTGTGCAGTTGCATCCTGGAGGGCTGTTGGCCAGAAGAAACCTTGCCGGAATGCTTTGCCGACAAGTGCTCTTGCGCCAATGTGGTGACCACATATGCCTCCATGTATTTCTGCCAACAGCTTCTGTCCGTCTTCCCGGTGAATACACTTCAATTTCACTCTGTTGAGTCTTCTTCTGTACAGTGTCTTGTCGACAAACTGGTACATACTTGACTGCCGGGCTACTCTTTCCGCTTCTTCTTGCTCTTTGGGAAGTTCTCCTGTCTGAAGGAAACGGACAATCTACTGCGCCCATGCTGGAGCTTGTGGCTCGACAACAAGGACTAAAGGCAAATATGCGTCTGCGGGAATGTCCGCTTCTACGGCAAGAACCTGCGGCTCTGCCGGAGCACGACGTTCCCTGGCAAGTTTGCCGGAGCAAAACTTGTCGGGAGCTTCTGCTTCAATGGAACAAACCCTGGGGTTTGCCGGAGCAGACTGCTCCTCAGTGCTTTTGGCATTGATCTTGGGGACCTTCTTGGCGGTGGCTTCGGGAAGCTCTGCCAGCAAATAGTCACCAGAAACCAACTTCCTCTTCTTGCTCTATCCAGTTGATGGCGTCACGGACGGTTGAGTCAGCTTGAGCACAAAGATCCCTGGTTCCACAGGTAACTTAAGTGCGGCACACTTTGATAGGCCATCTGCAATGGCGTTCTGAGCTCTTGGAACATGCTCCATCTGCAGGCCGTTAAAGTGCTCTTCTAGCTTCCTCACTTCGTCGACGTAAGCTTCCATCAACGGACTCTAATAATTCTTGTTTACTTGGCGGACAACTAGCTGTGAGTCACCCCTGACAATGAGCTTCTTGATCCCAAGGTCTGCCACGATCCGGAGACCGGCAAGCAAGCCTTCATACTCTACAGTATTGTTTGTTGCTTTCTCCTTGGGAAAGTGCATCTGGACTACGTACTTGAGGTGCTCTCCGGTGGGTGCGACAAGCAGCACACCAACGCCGGTGCCTTGTAACGAAAAGGCACCATCAAAGTACATCAGCCACTCTTTGCTTACTTCCTTGTCGGGGATGCTCGTTTCTGGAATTTCTTCATCTGGTGTTGGCGTCCATTCTGCTATGAATTCTGCCAATGCTCTGCTCTGGATAGTTGAAGTACTTTCAAACTTGAGGCCAAAGCTTGACAGTTCCAGTGCCCACTCAACAATCCTGCATGTCGCTTCTGGATTCTGCAGTATCCTCTTCAGCGGAAAGCGAGTGACAACTGTGATCTCTTGTGCTTGGAAGTAATGGCGCAGCTTTCTCGAGGCCATGAAAAGACCGAAAAGCAACTTCTGCACACCAGAGTACCTTGACCTAGCCCCCTGCAGAAGGGAGCTGACAAAGTAAACTGGGCGCTGCACCATTTTCTTCTGTATCTCCTCGTGCATCTGCGCAGGTTCATCTTTGTGGGGACCAGAGCTTGTCGGGGGAGCGCCCTGCTTGTCGCTGGATGTGCTTGCCGTGGTTGCGGGCTCGTCATCTGCCTCCCTCTCTGCTACTAACGCAGCACTAACCACTTGATTGGTTGCCGCTATGTACAGCAGCAACTTCTCTTGTGGCTTAGGTGCGACAAGTATTGGAGGGGAGGATAGGTATCTCTTCAAGTCTTGCAGCGCAGCCTCCGCTTCTGGAGTCCATCTCATTGGACCTGCCTTTTTCAATAATTTGAAAAAGGGCAGGGCGCGCTCAGCAGACCTAGAGATAAACCTGCTGAGAGCAGCCACCCAACCGGCAAGTCTTTGTACATCTTTGACGCGCTTGGGTGCTTCAATCTACTCAATGGCCTTGATCTTGTCGGGATTGGCTTCAATTCCCCGCTGAGACACGAAGAACCCGAGAAGCTTGCCGGAGGGGACTCCAAACACACACTTCTCTGGGTTGAGCTTAAGGCTGATCTTGCGCAGATTTGCAAAGGTCTCGTCTAAATCTTGTATCAGGGTTGCTCTGTCCTTGCTCTTGACTACTATATCATCCATGTAGGCTTCCACATTTCTGTGTATTTGCAGCTCAAGAGCGACATGGACTACTCTTGCAAATGTTGAACCAGCATTTTTTAATCCGAAAGGCATCCGTATAAAGCAATACGTGCCACATGGAGTAATAAATGCGGTCTTCTCCTCATCATCTTCTGCCATGAAGATCTGATGATATCCTGAGTATGCGTCAAGAAATGAAAGAAAATCACATCCGGCTGTGGAGTCAACAATCTGGTCAATGCGCGGCAAAGGAAATGGGTCTTTGGGGCAAGCTTTGTTAACATCGGTAAAATCAATACAAAGTCTCCATTTCCCATTTGCCTTGCGCACGACTATAGGATTGGCCAACCACGTGGGATGGAGCACTCCTCTGACAAGGCCTGCTGCTTCCAGTTTCTTGATTTCTTCTGCAATGAATTCTTGGCGCTCCACTGCTTGTTTCCTGACTTTCTGCTTGACGGGCCGCGCATGAGGACAAACGTCAAGGTGGTGCTCAATTACTTTCCTGGGAACACCGGGATGTCAGACGGTTTCCACGCAAACACGTCGACATTCGCCCGCAGGAAAGCAACGAGCGCGCTTTCCTATTTGGGGTCGAGAGTGGCACTGATGGTGAAGGTGCCACCAGTGCCGTCCTCCTTGGCGGACACCTTCTTCGTTTCTGGCGGAGCTGCCATCGTCTTCTTACACTTGCCGGTGGAGCTCGATGGTGCGTCCTCGACGGCAGCGCAGCACTCCGAAGAGGTGCGCTTGCCGGAGTGGGCATCAGAGCTCTTGCCGGACTTGGTCTTCTTCCCCCCGGGAGCTTCAGCGGCAAGTGGCTTGTGATCTGCTGCAGCTGCTGCTTCCCGGTAGATCTTGTCGGCACAGATAAGTGCATCCTTCTTGTCGCCAGGGACAGAGATGACGCTTATCGGGCCTGGCATCTTCAGCATGTTATACGCGTAATGAGAGGCTGCCATGAACTTGGCGAGTGCTGGACGGCCAAGTATCCCATTGTAAGGCAATGGAATATCGGCAACGTCAAATGTGACCCTCTCAGTCCTGAAGTTCAGCTCGCTGCCAAATGTCACTGGTAGCATGACTTTCCCCTTCGGCTTGCTCCTTCCCGGGTTGATTCCTTGGAATGTGCCGGTCTCTTCGAGCTCGCTGTCGGGGATCTGGAGTTTCTGGAGTACAGCGGAGGAGATCAGGTTCAAGCCGGCCCCGCCGTCAACTAGCATCTTGGTGACCTTGAGGTTGCGGATAGTTGGTGAAACCAACATCGGCAAACACCCGACCGCAGTTGTGCGACCAGGGTGGTCCTTAATGCCAAAGATGATAGGCGTGCTGGACCATTTCAGAAGTTTGCGCGATTCGACAGGTGGTTCCACTGCATTGACTTTCCTCACCCACTGCTTGAGTTGGCGGTGTGAAGTGTGCAGAGAGGCACCGCCGTCAACGCACAAGACCTCTGTGGCTTTCTGAAACTCCTGCTCACTGGTCTCGACATCATCCATGTCTTCGTCGTCGTCGTCGTCTTCATCGTTGTCGCGGCCGCGGGGAGGTCTATCTCCTTGCCGTTGCTTGGCCTTGCCGCGGCGTCCTCCCCGGCCGGCACGCTTCTTGCCGGATTCTGCAGCACCTCCTTGGGCCCTCTCCTTGTCGCGTCGCTCGTACTCAGCCTTTTGCTGCTGGACAAGCTGCTCGACCTTCTTGCAGCTTTGGAGGTCATGGCCCTTGGTGCAGTGAATCTTGCAGTACTTCTTGTCGGAGCCGTCCTGCTTGTCGGCGACTGCCACAGCCTGACAGTTGGTGCACGCGGCAACCTCCTTTCCGGAGCTACCAACCTTGGCTTGCTTGGCGCCACCTTCGTTGCCGGACTGCTCAACGACTAGCACCTCTTTGCCTTTCTTCTTCCTGTTCCGCCGCCGGTTCTTCTTTGCCGGGGCAGCATCCTCACTGTCAGATCCTTCTGCTCCGGTCTTCTCTCTGGGGAGTTTCCTTCCTTCCTCAGCACGTGCACACTTGTCGGCCAGGGCGTACAGCTCACTGACGTCTCTGATCCTGCACATCGCCATCTCCTCCCGCATCCTGCGGTTACGCACGTTCTAATGGAACGCGCTGATGACCGCGGCGGGGTGGACGTCTGGGATGTTATACTGTACACGGCTGAACCTCTGAATGTACTTGCGCAGGGGCTCTCCTTCCTTCTGGGCGAGCAGATGAAGGTCACTCTCTTGCCCATGAGGTTTGTGGCCGCCTGTAAAAGCGCCAACAAACTGATGGCACAGGTCTGCCCAGGAAGATATGGAGTTGTCCGGCAAGTGCATGAGCCAGGACCTGACGTTGGGCTTGAGCACCAACGGGAAGTAGTTGGCAAGGATCTTGTCGTCTCGCCCCCCGGCAGCCTGCACCACGATGGTGTAGATGCTGAGGAACTCTGACGGATGCGTCTTGCCGTCGTACTTCTCTGGTACGTCTGGTTTGAAATTCTTTGTGCTGGGCCACTGGACTTGCCACACTCACGAGTGAACGCAGGGCAACCTACCGCGTACGGCAAGTCGCCTGGTTCCCCTGGCGCATGCATGTCAACAGAGGGCCCAGCGCGCTGGTCTGACTGACGTCGCGCTTCTCTCCGGCGCTCGATGCGAGTACGAGCGTCTTCTTGTTGTCGTTCTTGAAGAACTTGGCGCTGATCGCGACGAGCTCGTGGATCTGACGACGCGGTGGAGTCGCTGTCAAGGTGGATCCGGCGAGTCGGCGATCTTGGCCTTCAGGGCGGAGAGTGCACAGTAGTTGCACCCCCACCAGTCTTGTCGTCTCCGGCTCGCGCCTGGCTGGCTTGCCGCGGCTGCGACGTGCTCGGCTGCCGTGGAGTGTCGCCGTTGGCGAAGCCAATGAGACTCTGGATGGTGGCCCTCCAATCGTCGATCTTGTCCGCCGTTGGAGGGTAGTCTAGGAGCAGTTGAGCTCGCGCCAAAGCTTCTGCTGCAGTGGCGGGTGGTGGTGGAGAACGGTGCGAGGAGCGGGATATGCTCGGACTTCTAACCACGTTAGAAGGAGCAGTATCCCGTCCAGGCGACCGTGTCTCGCTCGCGCCAGCAGGTTGACGTGCATGGTGGTCCTGAGCGCTCCGAGATCCACCAGCTCGATCTTGGTCTAGCGAACGCATGGTACCGTGAGTACCATGACGCTGCCGGTCCCGCTCCTCCTGAGATGGGCGCGGTGCATGTACGGACGCCGAGGTCTTGGAGTGCGCCCGGTCGTTGTGGGAACCGGCTACGCCACCAATGGGCAGCGCAGCCCTGTCCTTGGACCAGGCAGCACCGCGAGCTCCCTCATCGACGCCCGTTCTTCCGCCGGCGTCTGCCCCACCAACTGTTTGCTCCGGCGGTGGTTGGCTCGGCGCGGACGGAGCAGCTGCCTCCGAAACCTTCTTCTTCGGCGGCATGTTGATGAAGATGATGAAGATCTAGCTCGCGAGAACGCCGGATCTGGTTCACACAACTTCGACCCCCTACCTGGTGCGCCAAAGATGCCGGGGTACTGATCCGCGGGCACCTATGGGACCGGCGGACCGGGTCCCTTTCGGTTCGGCGGGGGCGGAGATCGTGCAAAGAGCAAAATCGAGGCGATGCACGCGAGCGATTTACCCAGGTTCAGGCCGCACGGATGCGTAAAACCCTACTCCTGCTTTGTGGTTTGTATTGATCTTGCTCGGGAGCGCGAAGTGCTACAGTACACTTCAGCAGCTAACGAGACCGAGCGTGAGTGTTCGAACCCCCCTCTACATTGCACACAGGCCTCCTTTTATATGCTCAAGGGGTCACCGACAGGTGGCAACGGAGGTAAAGGGCAAAAATGGAAAGGTGCTGTGGTAGGCACAGCTACCCGCTACAGTGTATCATACCTAACCCTGACGGCAGGGGACAATGACATTAAATGCCCGTCTGTGTCGCTTAAACAGTGCGAAAAGGGACCGTCAGGGACGCCACCGTTCGCCACGATGGCGATCTTGTCAGCGCCGCTTGCCACCGCGCACCGCAAGCTGCACAGCCTTCCGCCACGTACGCCTGGAGGGGTCCCAGAGCGACACGTTGGTGGAAGTGCTGGAGTGCGGGCATGGTGGTGTCTTGCCGCAGCAAGCGCCTTGCCGCGGCAAGCGCCTTGCCGCGGTTGTTGTCTTGTTGCACCCGGGAGCTTGTCGCTCACCGGGCCTTGCCGGGACGCGTGGTGCGCTGCGGCAAGTCCCTTGGAATGCCTTGGGTGGCCTTCCCGGCAAGCTCCTCTTGCCGGGGTCTTGGGATGCTTTTGTTAGCCTTCCCGGCAAGCTCCTCTTGCCGGGGTCTTGTCTCTTTGACTTGGATACTTTGTTCTTGAATGGCTCCAAAGGGACCACGGAGGACCTTGGCGGTCACCCGGCAAGCCTTGCCGCGGGATGCTGCGACTGCCCGTGCACAAGTTCGGGATACTAGGGTACCCCTACTCTAGTACACCGACAAAAGATGATCCTTGAGTCAGCGAAACCCAAGGGAGAAGGCTAGGTGGAAAATGGTAAAACCAAGGTTGGGCATTGCTGGAAGAGTTTTATTCTAGGCGGACTGTCAAGGGGTTCCCATTATCACCCAACCGCATAAGGAACGCAAAATCCGGGAACATAACACCGATATGACGGAAACTAGGGCGGCAAGAGTGGAACAAAACACTAGGCGAGAGGCCGAGCCTTCCACCCTTTACCAAGTATATAGATGCATTAAGATAACAAGATAATATAATGATATCCCAACAAGTAAACAATGTTCCAACAAGGAACGGTCTCCAATCTTCACCTGCAACTAGCAACGCTGTAAGAGGGGCTGAGCAAAGCGGTAACATAGCCAATCAACGGTTTGCTAGGGCATGGTGGGTTAGAGGTTTGACATGGCAATTTGGGAGACATGATAAGCAAGTGGTAGGCATCGTAGCATAGCCATAGCAAAAGAGCGAGCATCTAGCAAGCAAAGATAGAAGTGATTTCGAGGGTATGATCATCTTGCCTGCAAAGTTGTCAGAGTTGACTGGGATCCTCGAAAGCAAACTCAATGGGTTCCTCGTTAGCGAACTCGTCTCCCGGCTCTACCCAAACAAGACAAACAAGCAAAAAGGACACAATCAACCACGTGCAAAGCTCAAACAACATGATGCAAACATGGTATGCTATGCGGGATGCGGTATGCGATGCATATGCACGATTTGACAAGGGATGAATGAACCTGGCCTCAACTTGGAAATCCAAGTGTGCCACTGAAAAGGTGAGGTGATCTCGGTTGAATTCGATATAAAGAACACCGGAATAGGAGACACGGATTGGAAATGGCAAGCAATTCAAATATGGCACCGGTCTGCGATATACAGCAAGTAGCCATCTGAATGCAACAAGTTAAACATGCTAAAACATGCAAACATGGCAACAAAATACATGGAAGGGATCCATGCATGGCAAAAGTGCAATTGGTAAACAGATCTCAGACTTAGTGAAATTAACACTTGTCTGGAATTTCAGATCAGATAGCACACTTTGGAGCAAGAAAACTATATGCTACAGGAACTTAAAATGGCAAAGTAAAGCATGGCATGGAGCTACTCAAAGAGCTTAACAAAAGTCCCTTAGTGACCTTGAGACAAAAGGGATCAGATAATACAATTGCAAGCATGTGAACATGGCAAAAACATAAACAGATCACAGACTTGGAGAAAAACTGGAGCATGCAAAACAGATATCAAGTAGGCATATTTACGAGCTCGATGCACTCACTACAGAGCAAGTCATGACAATCTAAGTATACACCCATCAAGAATACACATTATACAAGCTAGACATGGCAAGAACAATAACATAGCATGCACGGATCAACTACAACATCCTCGGCAAAATCGCTAACAAGTAGACAATCTGCCTAGATTCACGAAATAGCACAAGTAGAGCTCGATTGACTCAAGCTAGGGTGCTCCATAAATGCAAACAAAGACACGGATGGAAAGAGCACTACAAGATTAACAAATCATCATTATTGATCATCCTCAAAAGAGGCACGGATCACTAGGAAAAACATGAACATATGGCATATTGATAAAAACAGATCAAGGACTTAGTGGAATTGCTAAGTCCCTGAAATCAGCATTAACGAATGCACCACTTCGCAAGCTTGTGCTAGTCACCACACAAATCACAAAAATATATGGATGGCACATATGGAAAGATGACAAAGCATATAACAAAACATATGTAGAACTCAGGGGCATATCATGCACACATTAATCATGGCAAAAATGACAAATAGCTATTTGGAGCAGCAGATATGACAACTAACTCAAATAGCACTCTTCCAACCGCATTTCGGGCATCAAGATGAACTCAAATGAAAATGATGCAATGAGATGAAATGATGTGCTCTCTGAGGCAAACATTTTGATATGCTATACACCCAAAACGGATCTACGGATGCAAAGTTACGACACGATGAAATAAGCAAAATAGTTAGGCTTTGAGGCAAAAAGTCAACCGAGAGAAAAGCTCAGATCCAGATCTGGCCGGGTGCGCGGAACGAGGATCGTCGGACTTCGAGCTCCTGTTCGCCGGAATCGTCGGGGATCGCCGGAGGAAGGCTGGCCGGAGCTTGGAGCGGGCGGCGCGGCGAGGGGAGAGTGCGGACGGCGGCGGGGCTCGCCTCCCGCGGTGCGGGCGCGCGGCGGTGCGGTCCGGCCGGCGTCGGGCGGTGGCCGGCGCGGAGCTCCGAGCTCGCCGGCGAGACGGCATGGCGGCGCAGCGAGCAGCTCCAGCGTCGGGGCGACGCGCCTGGAGCGAGGAGGCGGCGGGGAGGACCCGGGCCACGGGGGCCTGCCCCGGGCTCGGCAGGCCGGCGGCGCAGGCGGTGGTGCGGCGACACGTGGCACGCGGGGATTCGTCAGGCGGCGGTGACGCGCTTTGTCCGGCCGGACCGGACGTGTCCGGCGCGGCGCGAGGCGATTTTTAGGGTTTGGGGAAGAAGGACCCATGGATTTCGGAGGGGGGCTATTTATAGACATAGAGGGAGCTAGGAGTGTCCAAATGAGGTGCGTTTTTCGGCCACGCGATCGTGATCGAACGTTCTAGATGATGGAGAGGGTTTTGGGCCAAATTGGAGGGGTGTTGGGCTGCAACACACACGAGGCCTTTTCGGTCCCTCGGTTAACCGTTGGAGCATCAAACGAAGTCCAAATGGTATGAAACTTGACAGGCGGTCTACCGGTAGTAAACCAAGGCCGCTTGGCAAGTCTCGTTCCAATCCGGAAATGTTTACTTCCCACACACGAAAGAAAGGTAGAAATGACCACCGGAGGAGAACAGAGCGCCGGAATGCAAAACGGGCAACGGGGAAAATGCTCGGATGCATGAGATGAACACGTATGCAAATGCAATGCACATGATGACATGATAAGAGATGCATGACAACGACAAAAACACACGGAGACAAAAACCCGAACCCGAGGAAAATAAAATAACTTAACGCCGGAAACGACAAGAGTTGGATTACATATTAGGTAAATCATATCCGGGGTGTTACAACACTCCACCACTACGAAAGGATCTCGTCCCGAGATCTAGGACTGGAAGAACTCCGGGTACTCAGAATGGAGGTGATCCTCGCATTCCCAGGTGGCTTCATGGTCGGAATGGTGTGACCACTTGACTTTGAGGAATTTGATTGACTTATTGCGAGTCTTGCGTTCAGTCTCTTCAAGAATAGCAACTGGGTGCTCATGATAAGAGAGATCTTCTTGGAGCTCAATGTCTTCGAAGTTGAAGGTGCGTTCAGGAGTCTTGAAGCACTTGCGGAGCTGAGAGACATGGAACACGTCATGCACATTTGCAAAGTTTGAAGGAAGCTCGAGTTGATAGGCAAGATCGCCTCTCTTGCTGACGATCTTGAAAGTTCCCACGTATCTAGGGGCAAGCTTCCCTTTGATACCGAAGCGACGA
This sequence comes from Triticum urartu, assembly GCF_003073215.2. Classification (NCBI taxonomy): domain Eukaryota; kingdom Viridiplantae; phylum Streptophyta; class Magnoliopsida; order Poales; family Poaceae; genus Triticum; species Triticum urartu. Next base: position 233,646,479 of record NC_053022.1, read on the forward strand.
GTACCTTTCATTGGAGAGACGCGGAGGTAAACATGATCTCCGATCTCGAAAGCCAAATCACGGTGCTTACTATCATAGTAGCTCTTCTGGCGCGATTGCGCTGCTTTGAGGTTATCTCGAATGACTTTGCACATTTCCTCTGCCTCTGTGATTAAGTCATTTCCCAGAAGTTGACGTTCACCGGTTTCAGACCAGTTGAGAGGGGTACGGCACTTCGTGCCATACAGGATTTCGAATGGGGCCTTGCCCGAACTTGCTTGAAAACTGTTGTTGTAGGAGAATTCAGCATATGGAAGACAATCTTCCCATTTCATGCCGAAGGAGATCACACAAGCCCTGAGCATATCTTCAAGAATCTGATTGACACGCTTGACTTGACCGCTAGTTTGAGGATGGAAAGATGTGCTGAAGCGGATGTTGGTGCCCATGGCCTTCTGAAAAGAATCCCAAAACTTGGAGGTAAAGATGCTGCCACGGTCTAAAGAGATCACCTGTGGAACACCGTGCAGCGAGACAATCCGAGAGGTATACAGCTCCGCCAATTGAGCTGTAGTGATAGACTCTTTGATAGGCAGAAAGTGAGCCACTTTAGTGAGTTTGTCGATGACAACGAATATAGAATCATTGCCACGCTTGGACTTTGGAAACCCAGTCACGAAGTCCATCTCAATGTGGTCAAACTTCCATTCTGGAATGGCAAGAGGTTGGAGGAGACCAGCTGGCCTTTGGTGTTCTGCCTTCACTCTTCTGCAGACATCACATTCATTCACGAACTGAGCGATTTCGCGCTTCATTCGAGTCCACCAATAAGCCTGCTTGAGGTCCTGATACATCTTCGTGCTACCAGGGTGGATGGAGAGGAGTGAATTGTGAGCCTCGTTCATGATCACTTTACGAAGATCACCTTTGGGCACAACAATACGATCCTCGAAGAAGAGAGTATCCTTGTCATCAAGGCGGTAGCACTTGTACTTGGGTTGACTCTTTCCAATCCCAATCTTCACCTTCTTCACCATAGCATCAAGAAGTTGAGCTTGGTGAATCTGGTCTTCCAAGGTAGGAGAGACTTGAAGGTTGGCGAGGAAACCTTGAGGAACAACTTGCAGATTGAGTTTGCGGAAAGCTTCACAAAGCTCGGGTTGATAAGGCTTCAGAATCAGACTGTTGCAATAAGCCTTCCTGCTCAATGCGTCAGCAATCACATTGGCCTTGCCTGGAGTATACTCGATACTCAGATTATACTCTTGAATCATTTCGACCCATCGAGTCTGCCTGAGGTTGAGATTAGGCTGAGTGAAGATGTACTTGAGACTCTTGTGGTCAGTGAAGATGTCCACTTTTCTTCCCGATAAGAGATGTCTCCAAGTCAAAAGAGCATGCACAACTGCCGCCAACTCGAGGTCATGAGTGGGGTAGTTCTTCTTGTTGGGCTTCAACTGGCAAGAGGTATAAGCCACAACTTTCGTTTCTTGCATCAAAACTGCACCAAGACCTTGGAGAGAGGCATCGCAGAAGACCTCGAACGGTTTGGATTCATCAGGAGGAGTCAGAACTAGAGCAGTGACCAATTTCTCTTTCAAAGTGTTGAAAGCAATGTCACACTCCGGAGACCAAACGTACTTGACGTGCTTCTGGAGAAGATTTGAGAGAGGCTTCGCGATCTTTGAAAAGTTCTCAACGAACCTTCGACAATAGCTTGCGAGACCAAGGAAGCTACGGAGTTGCTTCACGTTCTGAGGTGGTTCCCAATTCACAATTGCAGACACCTTCTCAGGATTCACCGCAATGCCCTTGGCACAGATGATATGCCCAAGATAAAGAACCTCATCGAGCCAAAATTCGCACTTTGAGAACTTGGCGTAGAACTGATGTTCCTATCAAGCACCAAACGCAAATGCTTGGCATGATCTTTCTTGTTCTTCGAAAAGACCAGAATGTCGTCCAGATAGAACAACACGAAGTCATTGGTGTAGGCGTTGAAGATGAAGTTCATCATGTGAGAGAAAGTCGGAGGAGCGTTGACGAGGCCAAAAGACATGACGGTGTATTCATATGAACCATAGCTTGTCCTGAAAGCCGTCTTGGGAATATCTTGCTCACGGATTCAAATATGGTGATAACCCATACGGAGATCAAGCTTGGAGAATACTTGGGCACCTTTGAGTTGTTCGAATAGCTCGTTGATGTTGGGAAGTGGGTACTTGTTTTTGATAGTCTTCTTGTTCAATGGATGGTAGTCAACACAAACTCGGTCCGTTCCACCCTTCTTCTTCACAAAGTGTACTCCACAACCCCACGGAGAGGAACTAGGTCGGATGAGACCCATTAGCTCTTGAATATCGATTTGCTTCTTCAGCTCCTTCAACTCTTTAGGTCCGAGCCTGTAAGGACGCTTGCAAACCGGTTCCGTGCCAGGCTCAAGATCGATGACGAATTCAACTTGCCGGTGCGAAGGCATTCCAGGAAGCTCTTCTGGAAAGACGTCTTGATATTCGCAAACGACTAGAATTTGCGAGATGGCATCCAGTTCACCCTTCTCATTGAGAGAAAACAGACGGATTGTATCATCATTAGCGGCAAAGACAATTACATCCTCAGATGAATGAGTCAATTGAATCTGCCTGGCAGCACAATCAAGCTGAGCCTTGTGCTTAGAAAGCCAATCCATTCCGAGAATAAGATCAATATTCGAGTTACCAAGGACCATTGGAGAAGCCAGAAACTTGAAATCACCCATCATGATAGAAACATCCGGGACTATTGAAGTAGCCCTCATAGACTTAGCTGGAGAAACCGCTCCCATAGGTTTACCCAACATTTGCGAAACGAAGTCATGCTTGGAAACAAATGATCTTGACATGAAACAATGTGATGCACCAGTGTCAAAAAGAACTTTTGCGGGAAAAGAGTTAACTGGAAAGTTACCCATGATGACATCTGACGAGTCCTCTGCCTGAGCTGCATTCAGCAAGTTGACCTTGGCGTGCTTGGGGTTATGCTTGACCATAGATGTACTTGCCGATCTCATAGGAGGAGGAGGAGGGAGACGCCTCTGATTGAAGCATTTGTTGGCATAGTGACCCTTCTGTTGGCACTTGTTGCACGTGACCTCTGAAAGCGGACGGTGATATGGAGCACTCGATCTTGGAGCTTGAGACGAAGTCTTGTTCTGAAAGCCAGGGTTGGGTGGGTGGGAAAATCCACTGCCACCTTTGCTCTTCTGATACGGCTGACGGAACGGAGGAGGAGGAAGCCAATACTCCTGCTGCTTGGCCACTTGAGTAGAGGAAGGAGGAGTAGCATCTCTGACTCACTTCTTGGAGGCATCACACTTCAGTTGAGCAGCCTCTTGCTTCAATGCCATGTTGGAGAACTCATCGTACCTCAAGGGCTCAAAGAGAACAAGAGCTAGCTGGATTTCTTCTCTGAGACCACCCCTGAACTGGTATATCATGCTCTTCTCATCAGGGACGTCCTGCTTAGCAAAGCGGGCGAGCTTCTGAAACAACTTGTTGTAGTCATAGACAGACATAGAGCCTTGCTTCAGGTTGCGGAATTCCTCACGCTTGCTTTCAACCACACTCTGAGGAATATGATGAGCTTTGAAGTCTTGACAGAATTCTTCCTAGGTAATCACACGGCCTCCTCTGGAATTCTTGTACTACTGGAACCATTCTGCAGCTTGGTCTTTGAGTTGGAAGGAAGCGAACTTGACAAAGTCCTCAGGCCTGACGTTACTGCACTCGAAATGCTTGCATAAGTCCACGAGCCAATCGTCAGCATCAGTTGCCTCAACACAATTGCTGAAGGTTTTTGGACCGTTAGCAAGGAACTGGTTGAGTGTAGCAAAGTGATTCAGATTGTTGCCTTGGTTGCCTTGGTTCGCTTGGTTGCGCTCTTGAAGAATTTGCATGATCAACTGCGTGTTTGCATTGGTTGCGGCCATCATAGCTTGCCATGCCTCCGGAGGAGGGGGAGGTGGTGGCGGATCAGGATTCGGAGTCATGCGCGTTGGAGGAGCCATCCTGAAGAGGTTGACATCCATTAGCACATTGATAGACAAATATTGAAGCTGAAAGCAATGGAATGAAATTGCAATAAATCGTCTTCACATCCGAACAAAATGAACGAATGCATTCCACTTGAAATGGTCACATATCCAAAAATTGAGAAGCCACTTAGAATTTAGGTAGAGAAATAAATCAACAAGGTACGGATCAAGAACGAATACTCGGTAAGAAATCCCAATCTCAAACCAAATATCCGTGGAAGAAGAGCTAGAGCTACAAGAATTCCCACCTATGAAACTCCCGAACCTTTCCGGTTATGCAATCAGGTGTTGGGGATACAGGGGAAGCATAATATCTCACCCAAATCTAGCAAATCCTACATCCAGCTGTATCCATCCTTCAACACATAACCGAGAAAACTTCAGAAACCATCTACCTCAACCTTCGAAAAGCATCCGTTATACAAGTTATGGCAATACTCCCGAACTCCCGCCCCAGTACTGGGTGGCGTCGAGGTTATCTCACCAACAGCTGCATAAAAGAGATTTTCGATGTCGGCGTACTAAACTCAGGTATTCCAGAACTGCAACGATAAAATTGTGACGACAACACCTCGAAGCTCAACTCCCCGGGACACTGCCACAACCCCTAAATGACAGGAGGCACCAAGAACAATGTTCTCGTCACAAATCCATCGGAACGATTCCAAGATACCCGCGTGATCCTAAAAAAAATTTTAGTGAAAATTTGAGAAGAGAAGAGACAAAACTCTACGTCAGGATGCCTTACCAGAGCGATGAGGGGACCGGGGAGTAAAAAGAATTCCTAAAATCTCCGATATATAATTCCTAAATGACTCAAAACATTTTTCTAGACTCCACTCGGCTGCTAAAAACGATCAAACAGTGGGGGCTCCTAAGGTCGGAGAAGGCTCTGATTAACAACTTATAACGCCCTCGATGTGGCTATATCTCCTACGTGTCGAAGCACGACTTAGAGGCATAACCGCATTGTAAGCAATGTCACAAGTAAGGCAATCTTCACAACATCCCATGTAAGAAAGATAATAAAAGGGAAAGGTACATAGTTGGCTTACACTCGCCACGTCAATCAAAGTACATAAATAGCGTTACATCATTCAATCACTCATGGCCCGACTATGGTGCCAAAATAAAAGATCAACCCAACATGCGACACGGTCCCGATCGCCCCAACTGGGCTCCACTACTGATCATCAGGGAAAGACACATAGTAACGGCGTGAGTCCTCGTCGAACTCCCACTTGAGCTCAAGTGTGTCATCTGGAACGGAGTCATCAGGCCCTGCATCTGGTTTGGAAGTAATCTGTGAGCCACAGGGACTCAGCAATCTCGCACCCTCGCGATCAAGACTATTTAAGCTTATAGGTAAGGCAAGGTAATATGTGGAGCTGCAGCAAGCGACTAGCATATATGGTGGCTAACCTGTTCGCAAAAGAGAGCGAGCAGAGAAGGCAAGACGCGAACGAATAACTAGAGAACAACCTGCGACAAGCATTACTCCAACACCGTGTTCACTTCCCGGACTCCGATGAGAAGAGACCATCACGGTAACTCACATAGTTGATTCATTTTAATTAAGTTAAGGTTCAAGTTATCTACAACCGGACATTAACAAATTCCCATCTGCCCATAACCGCGGGCACGGCTTTAGAAAGTTCAAATCCCTGCAGGGGAGTCCCAACTTAGCCCATGACTAGCTCTCACGGTCAACGAAGGATATACCTTCTCCCGAGACATTCCGATCAGACTCGGCATCCCGGTTCTACAAGACAACTCCGACGATGGTAAAACAAGTCCAGTAACACCACCCGCTGTGCCGACAAATCCCGATAGGAGCTGCACATATCTCGTTCTCAGGGCACACCAGATAAGCTAAGCGTACGGGAGCCAACGTAACCCAAGTTGCCAAGGGACGGCCCCGCACGGTGCTCAGAGGAGCACTGGCCCGGGGGTTTAAAATAAAGATAACCCTTGAGTCCGCGAAACCCAAGGGAAAAGGCTAGGTGGCAAATGGTAAAACCAAGTTTGGGCATTGCTGGAAGAGTTTTATTCAAGGCGGACTATCAAGGGGTTCCCATTATCACCCAACCGCGTAAGGAACGCAAAATCGGGGAACATAACACCGATATGACGGAAACTAGGGCGGCAAGAGTGGAACAAAACACTAGGCGAGAGGCCGAGCCTTCCACCCTTTACCAAGTATATAGATGCATTAAGATAACAAGTTAATACAATGATATCCTAACAAGTAAACAATGTTCCAACAAGGAACGGTCTCCAATCTTCACCTGCAACTAGCAACGCTATAAGAGGGGCTGAGCAAAGAGGTAACATTGCCAATCAACGGTTTGCTAGGGAATGGTGGGTTAGAGGTTTGACATGGCAATTTGGGAGACATGATAAGCAAGTGGTAGGCATCATAGCATAGCCATAGCAAAAGAGCGAGCATCTAGCAAAGCAAAGATAGAAGTGATTTCGAGGGTATGATCATCTTGCCTGCAAAGTTGTCAGAGTTGACTGGATCCTCGAAAGCAAACTCAACGGGCTCCTCGTTAGCGAACTCGTCTCCCGGCTCTACCCAAACAATACAAACAAGCAAAAAGGACACAATCAACCACATGCAAAGCTCAAACAACATGATGCAAACATGGTATGCTATGCGGGATGCGGTATGCGATGCATATGCACGACTTGACAAGGGATGAATGAACCTGGACTCAACATGGAAATCCAAGTGTGCCATTGGAAAGGTGAGGTGATTTCGGTTGAATTCGATATAAAGAACACCGGAATCGGAGACACGGATTGGAAATGGCAAGCAATTCAAATATGGCACCGGTCTGCGATATACAGCAAGTAGCCATCTAAATGCAACAAGTTAAACATGCTACAGCACCCAAACATGGCAACAAAATATATGGAAGGGATCCATTCATGAAGCTGAACAAAAGATGAACACTGAGCTACGGCCAATTCATCCATTAACAGGTTCAAACAAGCATGGCAAAAGTCCAATTGGTAAACAAATCTCAGACTTAGTGAAATTAACACTTGTCTGGAATTTCAGATCAGATAGCACACTTTGGAGCAATAAAACTATATGCTACAAGAACTTAAAATGGCAAAGAAAGCATGGCATGGAGATACTCAAAGAGCTTAACAAAAGTCCCTTAGTGACCTTGAGCAAAAAGGGATCAGATAATACAATTGCAAGCATGTGAACATGGCAAAAACATAAACAGATCACAGACTTGGAGAAAAACTGGAGCATGCAAAACAGATATCAAGTAGGCATGTTTACGAGCTCGATGCACTCACTACAGAGCAAGTCATGACAATCTAAGCATACACCCATCAAGAATACACATTATACAAGCTAGACATGGCAAGAAAAATAACATAGCATGCACGGATCAACTACAACATCCTCGGCAAAATCGCTAACAAGTAGACAATCTGCCCAGATTCACGAAATAGCACAAGTAGAGCTCGATTGACTCAAGCTAGGATGCTCCATAAATGCAAACAAAGACACGTATGGATATAGCACTACAAGATTAACAAATCATCATTACTGATCATCCTCAAAAGAGGCACGGATCACTAGGAAAAAACATGAACATATGGCATATTGATAAAAACAGATCAAGGACTTAGTGGAATTGCTAAGTCCCTGAAATCAGCATTAACGAATGCACCACTTTGCAAGCTTGTCCTAGTCACCACACAAATCACAAAAATATATGGATGGCACCTCCGGAAAGATGACAAAGCATTTAACAAAACATATGTAGAACTCAGGGGCATATCATGCACACATTAACCACGGCAAAAATGACAAATAGCTATTTGGAGCAGCAGATCTGACAACTAACTCTAATAGCACTCTTCCAACCGCATTTCGGGCATCAAGATGAACTCAAATGAAAATGATGCAATGAGATGAAATGATGTGCTCTCTGAGGCAAACATTTTGATATGCTATACACCCAAAACGGATCTACGGATGCAAAGTTACGGCACGATGAAATAAGCAAAATAGTTAGGGTTTGAGGCAAAAAGTCAACCGAGATAAAAGCTCAGATCCAGATCTGGCTGGGCGCGCGGAACGAGGATCGTCGGACTTTGAGCTCCTGTTCACCGGAATCGTCGGGGATCGCCGGAGGAAGGCTGGCCGGAGCTTGGAGCGGGCGGCGCGGCGAGGGGAGAGTCCGGACGGCGGCGGGGCTCGGCTCCCGCGGTGCGGGTGCACGGCGGTGCGGTCCGGCCGGTGTCGGGCGGTGGCCGGCGCGGAGCTCTGAGCTCGCCGGCGAGACGGCATGGCGGCGCAGCGAGCAGCTCCGGCGTCGGGGCGACGCGCCTGGAGCGAGGAGGCGGCGGGGAGGACCCGGGCCACGGGTGCCTGCCCCGGGCTCGGCGGGCCGGCGGTGCGGCGACACGTGGCACACGGGGATTCGTCAGGCGGCGGCGACGCGCTTTGTCCGGCCGGACCGGACGTGTCCGGCGCGGCGCGAGGCAATTTTTAGGGTTTGGGGAAGAAGGACCCATGGATTTCGGAGGGGGGGCTATTTATAGACATAGAGGGAGCTAGGAGTGTCCAAATGAGGTGCGGTTTTCGGCCACGCGATCGTGATCGAACGCTCTAGATGATGGAGAGGGTTTTGGTGGGTTTTGGGCCAAATTGGAGGGGTGTTGGGCTGCAACACACACGAGGCCTTTTCGGTCCCTCGGTTAACCGTTGGAGCATCAAACGAAGTCCAAATGGTACGAATCTTGACAGGCGGTCTACCGGTAGTAAACCAAGGCCGCTTGGCAAGTCTCATTCCAATCCAGTAATGTTTACTCCCCACACACGAAAGAATGGTAGAAATGACCACCAGAGGAGAACGGAGCGCCGGAATGCAAAACGGACAACGGGGAAAATGCTCGGATGCATGAGATGAACACGTATGCAAATGCAATGCACATGATGACATGATATGAGATGCGTGACAACGACAACAACACACGGAGACAAAAACCCGAACCCGAGGAAAATAAAATAACTTAACGCCAGAAACGGCAAGAGTTGGATTATATATTAGGTAAATCATATCCGGGGTGTTACAGCTCAGGAGGCACCTCCATGGTGGCATGCAGATGAGAACCAGAAGACGACGATCCTTGGCGAGATCCTTGCCAAGGAAATCCACGAGACCCCTGGCAAGATCCTTGTCGGGGACGACCGCGGTGCCACGGCAAGACCCTTGCCGGGCTCTCGGCAAGACCCATGCCGAAGATGTCTGCGGGGCCGCAGCTAGGCCCACGTCTGCCAAGACTCCATCGCCGCTCCCATGCAGCTGATAGCTCAACCAGTTGGGTAGCCGTCTACGTGGCAGCGTGCGGCCTCCACACCGACTCAGCAAGCACCTGCATGGTGGCATGCAGATCTTCGGGAAGGTCCTCCATCACGCCAGCCCAGCAGCCAGCCAACATGCCGCTACAACGCCTCGTCAGCTCGGACGCGCCTCGGAGCCAGGCGAGGCGGCGACAGCTGGGACAAGCCTCCTTGCCATCCCCGATAAAGCAAGAGGAGCACGTCGACATCGCATTAAATGCGTTTGTCCGACGGTGCCAGAGGATAGACTCAGCCGCGATGCACCTTTCCGCCTCTTGTGTGCCACTCTGGCGACCCCTTTTTCTATAAAAGGGGGCCCGAGGCGTACTAGAGGGGGATTCGGATCTTTGGAACCAGAGACACACCGTAGCTTGTTCAAGAACTCAAGAACACTCAAATATACATTAAAGAGGGACTAGGGTATTACGCGTCTCCGCGGCCCGAGCCTGGGTAAATGATCCTTGTGCTGACCGCCAGACCCACTCTTTGCACAACCCCGCGCCCGCCAACCATAGAACGGATCCCAGTGATCCCATAGGTGCCTTTTCCCACCGACATGCCGCAAATTAGCAAAGTATTTCCCTTAGTTGTTGAGAACCAAGGTATCAATCCAGTAAGAGATAACATGCAAGTCACCTAGTACCTGCACAACCGATCAAGAACCTCGCAACCAACGTGATAAAGGGGTTGTCAATCCCTTCACGGACACTTGCAAAAGTGAGACCTGATAAATATAGTAAGATAAATATTTTTTGTATTTTTGTTGTATAGATTGGAAAGTAAAGATTGCAAAATAGTAAACGAGATGCGATAATAAAAAGAGATGCAATGTAATAAGAAAGAGACCCGGGGGCCATAGGTTTCACTAGTGGCTTCTCTCATGATAGCAAGTATTACGATGGGTGAACAAATTACTGTCGAGCAATTGATAGAAGAGCGCATAGTTATGAGAATATCTAGGCAATGATTATGTACATAGGCATCACGTCTGTGTTAAGTAGACCGAAACGATTCTGCATCTACTACTATTACTCCACACATCGACTGCTATCCAGCATGCATCTATAGTATTAAGTTCATAAGAACAAAGTAATGTTTTAGGCAAGATGACATGATGTAGAGGGATAAACTCAAGCAATTTGATATAAACCCCATCTTTTTATCCTCAATGGCAACAATAAAATATGTGCCTTGCTTCCCCTACTGTCACTGGGAAAGGGGACCGCAAGATTGAACCCAAAGCTAAGCACTTCTCACATTACAAGAAAGATCGATCTAGTAGGCCAAACTAAACCGATAATTCAAAGAGAATTGCAAAGATATCAAATCATGCATATAAGAATTCATAGAAGAACCAAATATTGTTCATAGATAAACTTGATCATAAATCCACAATTCATCGAATCTCAGCTACCACACCGCAAAAAGTATTACATCGAATAGATTTCGAAGAACATCGAGGAGAACTTTGTATTGAGAACCAAAGAGAGAGAAGAAGCCATCTAGCTAATAACTATGGACCCGAAGGTCTGTGGTAAACTACTCACACATCATCGGATAGACT
>NC_053022.1:233658470-233745012 GCF_003073215.2 Triticum urartu
TGGTTGCCTCCGCCGGGGCTCCATCATACGCCTCATATGGTACTGCACCATCTTCAAGTAAGACTACGAGATCCATTAGACCATTATTATATCCTCACTTTGCTCGCATATATACCAGTCAATTAGTGGTACGTTCATGGCTGATCAGGTATATAAATATATATTCCTTCTCCTGTTCAACAGAAAATTGGGTACTTAGTTGCATGTATTTGAAATTATAAATGTTCCACTTTAGTGTTAGCAGATATGTCCAACTGAGTTGCACACAATTATTTTTGTGTTCTTATTACTGTTGTAAATTATCAAGCATCAAAGGAAAACTCTATGGGTTCAGTAACTGGCATGAATGTCCTTCCTGGAACTTGAACTCGAATCATCCAATGTTCCTCTTCTGGTATAGTGGCGGTGTAAGTCCTGGTGAAGCTTGGTATTCCGATGTTCAAGTACCTAGTGACTTCAAGTGTCGTCCAAAAGGTGTGTCTTCATCCGGCTGAGCAAACTTGTTCCTTATGTCCGCCATCCTATAGAGTGGAAATTGGAGAGGAGTCAGAAATGAGTAGAGAAGAGTGACCTATGGCTCATCTTAGTGGTCGTGTCCTACATTCAGCGTGTGCTCTGATACCATCTTGTAGCGATCCAACCTCAAACGGTCGAATCTCTGTGCACAAGTGTCATCCCTGGATTGGTAATGCTGACACACACAGTACTCCGAAGGATTATAACAGAGTAGAAATCACACACTTATTACATCGATAGTCTCAAGAGAGAACTTATTACAATAAATGTGGCTTAAGGCCATCTAAATGATAACAGCGGAAGTCATGGAATATAAAGTGAGTCCATCAACTCCAACAGCATAGCTAAGTGCACGACAACGACCTAGCGCACCTTACTCTTCGTCTGAAAGTCTGCAACATGATATGTTGCAGCCCGAAACGGGTTAGCACATGGAATATGCTAGCAAGATAACACATTAGAGCAATGAACAAGTAAAGGCTATCACTACACGCATATATGGCTGGTGGAGGCTCTACGGTTATGATGTTTTGCGAAAAGCCAATTTTTTCCTACAACAAAGGAATGTATTTTGTTTAACTATCATGGTAGTTGTTAAACATTGAGAAGGTTCCTCCAACTCAATCCCAATTAGATAGTAACAAAACCCCAACAATTTAATTAGAGTGTTGAGATCAACATGATAATCCAAGATCCAGATACTCAAAATGTCCATAACCGGGGACACGGCTAACCATGATTAGTTTGTACACTCTGCAGAGGTTTGCGCACTTTTCCCCACAAGACTCGATCTCCTTCGTTGGATTTCTTGCACTACATGATGTTTGAGAAACGGATGACCGAGACACAGTCTTTCAGAAGCATTAACTCTAACCCCAGGTAGACAGTACCAACCTATATCCCCTACATCTGCTAGCCTACCACAGGAAGAGGTCACGCAACTTACTCAACTATGCTAGAGCCCATAATAGCTTGTGGCTGCAGACGGAAGTTTCTAGCATGTATAATCTTATGATCCCTTTGAGCCTGAGTGGCGATCCATCGGATGATCACACGGGTACTCCGGGATATCCTAGGACAACACTGGATTCTCCAAGTGCCCGCAACCAATCCAGCCAGATGTGTATTTAAGTAGACACCTTAAGTTAACCATTAATTAACAATATCGCATCTTTCATGGATACACTCAAACCCAATCCACGTCTATGATCATAGCATGGCAATATAAGCATAACGTAGAAGTAGCCCCCAGGGTTTGATAATAAAAAGGGCAATAGGTTCTACCTCATCATCTACTTCCCAAAACCCACATGTTATGAGATCCTACTGATGCAATGTTTGAGGGTTGTAACTAATGCATAAAAACTAGGTAAGAAAAGAGTATGATCAAAGTGTTACTTGCCTTGCTGATGATCCGCAAAACCTAGAGACTCGTCGTAGCACGCTGCGCACTCCGGGAATTCTATCACAAACAAACAATAGCATACATAAGCACACAAGCAAACATGCACGGATAAAACTCAAATAAGAACATCCAAACTGAAAGTCAAACTGAAGAGCTTCGCTTTGCAAAAAGAAACAATTGAATCGGAGCTACGGAACTGAAACTACAGTCAAAAGAACTTCGAATTCAAATCTGCTTGAAACCAAATTTTAAATTGTCAAAACCTTGTTCAAGTTGATTAAACAGAAAGAGGGGTTCGAGACGAAGATTTTTGCATTGGTTTCACTGGATTTGGACAAATGGTTCAAAACGGCGAGGGTTTGAAGATCAGGGGCTAATTTGCGATAAAAAATAATCACGGATAGGTCCCTGGCTAAAAATAAATAGAAAAAGGAAAATCTATCGGACGAACATCCGCTAACAGAGACAAACAGGCAAACGCGTTCGTTTAAACGAATGAACAAACGAACGATTACTAAATAACTAAACCGAATAAAACCAAACCAGATCTATTCAAAAAACCGATCTAGGGTTTTAAAAACTAAACGGTTTTATCTAAACCGAAAAAAATCGGGGTGAAAACCAGCGAGGTCAACGGAAGGATTCTGGCGGCGGTGACGGCTTCTCCGGCACGCGAAGGGGCTCGACGAGCTGGCGGGGCGAGACGAGGCATGGCGGCGGCGGCGTACGACGCTACGGCGGTGGGGAGCTGCGGTGGGCGGCGGCACGTAGCGGCGGTGGCTGGCGGTGGCGGCTGCGGCTTGTAGGGCGAGGGCGGGTTATTAAGAGGCACTCTGTTTTGGCCACCAGCGGCGTGTCCGGGACGACACGTCGCCCATGGCGGCGGCAGCGCTCAGGAGTCCTCTCCCGAGCCGGAGCGGGAGGCGCCGCTGGGCCGGCTGGGCTTCGGCCTGGCTCGGTCCGAAACATTTTTTTATAAAATTCTCCAGATAAAAATCCTAATAAATATAAAAAATTCTAAAAATGCCAAAAAGAATTTTCACGTCTAAATAGAATATTTAGAACAAAGTGAACATTTTTTGGCCTAAAATGCAATTTTGAAAAATGCATATTTTCTAATTCAAATAAAATAGCAATAAAATCCAAATAAAATATATTTATTTGATTTATTTTCCTCCAATATTTCATTTATCTTGAAGTCATATTATCTCCTCTCATATATTTTTAATATTGGAAATATTATTTGGAGAGAAAAATAATTAAAACCAAAGTGATCCACTTTTCAATATTTGAGAAAATTCAAATATGAAAATAATAAAATCCCCAACTCTCTCCGTGGGTCCTTGAGTTGCTTTGGATTTTTTTTGGATCACAATGCCAAGATGCAAATAAAATATGATATGCATATGATGACCTATGTATAACATTCCAAATTGAAAACTTGGGATGTTACAGCAGTGAAGTAAACAAAGTTGAAACCACTCGGGGTAGCACCCCGCACACTAGTAAATTTAGGGCGCATTGAGGACACACTTCTTCCGCGTGAAGGACACACTCACGCACAATTCACCACTGCGCGGCGGCATGCACAGAAGGACGCACTCGCGCACACCCAGCAGGCCAGCACACAACACAGACCAGCACACGTGTACACCGGCGTCGCCACCTGTTGAGATGGACGGCGAGGCAGCCAACAAGCGGAGGCGGCTCAAGCCAAAACCGCATCTGGCGAACCTGGACTTCAGTAGCAGCCTCCTCGACGACATGTTGCTCGTCATCATTGGCCTCCTCCCCACCAAATCTTCGTGCGGCGCCCTGCTCTCCCGGCGGTGGCGCCCCCTCTGGCGTCGTCCCCCTCAACCTCACCGTCGACAGCTGCCTCTGCGACGGGGATTGCAAACGCATGCCGCAGTCTCCAAGATCCTTTCATCGCACCCTGGGCCAGCCAGACGCCTTGACATCCGCTTGTTCAAGGTCCAAGCCAAGTTCGACGAGTGGTTCTTATCCCCCGCCCTAGATCAGCTCGAGGAGCTTAGCTTTGAAGCTAGACGATGTCACTCTCTGCCACCGTTTGCGCTCCGCCTCATGCCAACGCTTCGCTGCCAGCTTCAGCTCCTGCTATCTTCCCTAGATTAATGTCGCACCCGCCCTTCTTCTCCCTCAACTCAAGAAGCTCGACCTCTTCGACGATGGCATCTCGAAGCAGGCTATGGAGTACCTTCGTCTTGAGCAGATCCACCGGTTCATTAGCTTTGACATCGCCTCGACGAATCTCAGATGGATGTTTGTGTCTTGCTGGCCCCGCAACAAGACATCAATTGGGAAGATATAACTCCAGCTATTCCACGTTATGGTCATTGAGAATGCGCCTTTCCTTGAGAGATTGCTTGTATCTCTAGAAGGTCCAACAAAAATCAGGGTCATTGACGCCGAAATTGACAGCATTGGTGTACTCGTCTGCCAAATTCTCCGAACTCTTTATTGGATCCGTAATCGTTCAGGTACAACACTCATCTTCTTCTCCTCTTCTTGAAATTCACATTTTTAAATTTCTTCTTGATGTATTTACGACCGTCTTCCAGAAAATGATTCCCACAAGCTTGACCCAGTCTATGCGCACAGTGAAGATCTTGGCAATAAAATCTATCGGCCCCAATCTGGATCAAGTTGTTGGATTCCTTACATGCTTTCCGTGCATGGAGAAGCTACTCATCGAGGTGAAACTTCTTTCCTATTAGTAAACGGTAATCACAACGTAGCTCAATTTTTCATAATTTTCCCAAATTACGATGACAAGTGTAGTGTTCAAAACTGCATCTACGCACTGCACCGAAAGAAATGTTTTTAGTATTTTTTCTCACGTGATCACCTGCATCATTTTGTTGTACTACTATAGTAGCCTAGGCTAGTCATAGTGGAAAGTAACTTAGACTAGTAACTCTATGGTTACCCTAAGAGCAAGTACTACCTCCGTCCTGGTTTACTCTTCCTATTTTGTAGTATCAAAATTTGACCATAGATTTAACTGACAAAATGTTAATGCATGTCACTAAAGAATTATATCGTTGGATTCGTATTTGAACATAATTTCAAATGGTATAATTTTTGGTGACATGCATTGGCATTTTCTTAGGTAATCTATGGTCAAAATTTACACTAAATATGAGGTAGTACAAAAGTGGGCTATAACGACCCTCCACTATGTAGGCCAAAACATGTGCCAAATTCACTTGTGATGCATTTGGCATCGATGCCCCTCAATTGCTCACCTGGTGCCCCAATCTGGATCACCTACTTTGCTCCGGTGCCAAAATTAACTCATGCAATGAAAAAACACTTGCGTGGGAGAGAGAGAGAGGACTGAGGCAATAAAAACACTTGTTTGGGAGAGTGAGAGGCTGGTGTAGTTGGTTTGATTGATTTGTTTATACATGTGGGTCTGTGTGCACAGTGGTGCCAACTCTCTTACATCGCAAGAGGTGCCAAAATCTTTTGATTTGACATTGATGCATATTATGTGGCATACTTTTGAGAAATATGGCATCAGCCACATAGTGGAAGGCAACAAAAGCCTAGGGTCTTCACGTGCTCCTAGGTAAATGAGAGGAAAGAGAAAGATAGAAAGAGAGAGAGAGAGAGAGTGAAAAAAATATCACTAGCCAGCCAACCCTATCGTATGAGCGATATTGGTACCTCTTGATGACACGGCAATCTTATACAACCAGCTGCTCTAATATGTTCTCTTCTTTTGCAGATAAAAAAAGACCCGAAAGTGAAAAATGTGCTGCACTATAACAATCTCATCGAATGCCTTGATCTCCATCTTACAGAAATTGATTTGATCGACTACCGAGGCAGCACATCTGAGATTAAATTGGCCAGGTTCTTTGTTCTGGAGGCAAGTGTGCTCAAGGTAATGAGGTTTGGCGTTCTCTGGCACAATGAATGGCGTGCTGATCACCACAAGCGTCTAAGCCTAAATGACAAAGTCTCCGCAGAAGCTGAATTTGTTTTTGAAACATCAAGTGGCCAGAGACTCGAAAATTTATTTGCCCATTAGTGACTTGTCAGGGCAGTGGATTTTAGTTTGTACGATAATGCTGCATCCACCTAAAGTAACGAAGTTCTTACGTGAACTTCCTAGTAATTCCCTCTTCATAGGTGCAACATTACTCCTAACATTTGTAATATCAGTTTGAAACTTGTAATATTGTCGTGTCCTATTCCTGCGTTTTCAAAATCCTGAATCAAACAGGTCCTGAGTTGGTGATGATGTTGTGCCTTCCATCTTTCACCAATAGCCGTCGGATCTAGATCTGACGCATACAAACCAACTTCTCCATTTTTGCAAAAAGATGCCCGCACTTGTTCCCTATTTACAAACAACTCCTTGTCTCTCACAATCAGCCTTATCTCCTCCCCACCACATCTAGAAGGCCATGGAAAAATCTGGCGCGATGGCCGCTGCCGGCAGCCGTCCACCCCCAATCTTGGTGTTCCGTGCAATGCACGGGCATCTACGCACGGGAAATTATGTCGAACACGGTAGTTGTAAGCAGGCTAGCTCTACAGCCATGATGATAGTGACTGCACATGGTGAGGCTGACTATGGTATTGCCGAACACGGTACCTACATACTCAGGTGTCATCTCCGGCGTAGGGTCTTGTCACTTCACTGTGAGAAGCAACACGTAATAATTTGACCAACGGGTACTATAAGTGCTACTAGTACATTGTACTAACTACTCGTACTAGACCACAATTTGATCTTAGTAGTCATTACCACGTCACGGATTAGATGATAGCAATATCAAGACTGCAATCACAAAAGTAACTATCCCTTTAATAAATAAGAGTGTATATGTTATTCCTACTCGGAGAGAACTTATGTCTTTTTGCTAATTAATAGGATTACATGCAATGAACTAACCACTGCATCATGTTTGGTAGTCTCAAGTCATTGAAAGCATGCACGGCCCACATCTCTCATTGGTTGATATGTCACGAAATAAGAAATGAGGAGGGAGTTAATGTACCGTGCCTAAGTGTTTTGGGATTACACAACATTTTTGGTTACATGCATTAACATTTTATTAGTTAAATCAAAGGTCAAAACTGGCGCAAAATGCAAAGGGGACCAATAAACCAGTAAACATCAAAGTTCTCTTGTTTGGCCCCAACTAGAGGTCCGGTGAGATGACTATACTGCACCGGCACGAGGACGCGCTTCATTGACTTACTGCACCTGCCTTTGGTTGTATGACACATGGGCCCAACAGGTGGCTGGCCCGCCTGTCATACAGCCAAAGGCAGGTGCAGTAGAGGGCCGAGGAGTAGATGGCCAACACGCACGTGAATTCAACAGTCTGCACTTCTCATATAAAGGCTCCCCGCCAGTCCAATCTACGAAATCCTACGCACCTACGCACCAACAAGGGCAAGAGTGATCACTCCAATCGCAAGATCAGTTGACTAGAAGCTAGACCCATGGAGGCGATGAGCGCGAGCATCAGCCGGCTGTGCCAGATGGTCCATCACGCGGCCTGTGCCGGCACCGAGGAACGTCTCCAGTCGCTTGAGGCCGCCAGGGTGAGAGGCCACTTGGACGACAGCTTCGTCTCCTTGTTTGACAAGGTCCTCGTCGGCTTCCTCGACAAGTTCACCGTCATCAAGAAGCTCACGGATGACCTTGACGTACGCCTCCAGCCCACGCGCCCAGGCTCTGCGATGCCCCACCCTCAACGGCCTCTATGGTGACAACCTCTTCGACGCACTGGCCCTGCGACTGCCCGCCGTCGCACCGGAGAATGTCCACCTCGAGGTCGCGCTCGCACGCAACCTGGCGCAGCAAGACACCATCGACATAATCACCCACGTCTACATGCAAATCATCCACAAGGACTACTACGTGCCAGAGGAGGATGATAGGTCGCTGGCCTTCTTGACCCGCAGGGCAACCTTGGACGGCATTGTTCAGAAGCACGTTGAGCTCGCCGCCAACGCCGCTGCTCCTCACACGTCGGTTGGTGACCCAGCGCACAGGTGAGGATGTCGTTGATGGATCCATATGTATCTTTATCTTTCGTCAAATCCATGTAGTAGTATATGGTACTACTAGTAATTATCTTAACTTTCTCATCAACTTCATAATTTTTGTACGTACTCCATGCATGAACCGCGCCAGAACCTAACTTCTCATTACTCTAGAGAAAATCGTTATTTCTATCTATCAGTCGCGCCTTGGAACAGAACCAAATTTTACAAGTTACAAGTTCAAAAGGAAAAAGCTTGCCGTGTTCGCGTCCCACCCTGCTGCCCACACAGTTGTTCTGGCACGCCGCTCAAGGCGGAATGCGTGATGTGTTGCATTTTCACTTACAAGTGGGACCGCAGTTGAGCAAACCGACTATCGGCAAACCCCCACCCCGCCCACCACGATGGCTGAGAAAACAGGAGGGAGAAGAGATGGTTGTAGCACGGACTCCAAGAAAATTGGTGTCAGATGGGACCTCGTGTGGGTGGTGTGTGTCGTACTTCTAGACGTGAATGCTAGTTATGGACCATGCCACCCCACTATATCGAGCCTATATCGAGGTGCTGGTTACGTAGAACAAATTTCCTGGAGTCCATGCTCAGCCCTCCTCTATCTCTCTTCTCAGCCAGCCAGCAGACGCGCGGAGCCCATCATCTTTTGCTCACATGTGGTCCCACATGTCACTGAAAATGCAAACCCACTGAACCTGCACATCTTTCACCTCGACGTGCTGGTGATGAAAAACAAATCCAATAAAGATCTTCGGTGGCCGCTTTTGGAGTTACTCAAGAGTAGTAAGATTCTATTTACAGTTTAACCCAATGCACATCACGTGGCTTCAACTACCACTCTATTTTCTTGCATGACACGACCTGGATGCTGGATGTCCCACGTGTCGGCAAAAGGAGGAAGAACTCGACCAAATCTTCGGTTGTGCTCTCGGATTAGACTAGTTGTGCTAACTTAAAATTTTATTGTGTAGAATGGATGCAAGTTTTGGTATTGGGAAGAAGAGATATATTGATAGAGCGCAATTTAGTAGATGTTCTAGCACTTTTAGCTAGCATAGAGGCTAGAGATGAGACTAGTGCACTTGTTGATAGAATAGACTAGATAGAAACGTCTACTTCTTTACACTCGAAGAAAAAAGCACGCAAGATCGAGCCTCCACAGATCAACAATGAATGCATCGAGAAGGCACTAATCCAACTTACAGGAGCAGTTATGGAAGTTGGATATCTTCTAAAATGTATTCTTGTGGTTCTTGTTTTCTTTGGTCTTGCTTTTCTAGTCAAATTTTGGTGATGTATTTCCATGTACCAAAAATTAATGATGAAAAAAGATATGTGTTTGCAAAGAAAAATGTACGCGGCCGGGATGCATCCGCGCGTTGGGCGCACGGCCACCGCATCGGAGAAATGGCCTGGACACAACCCCATTACCCTAGCCAAACGGACAGAATCCAGGAAAAACGGAGGTCCGTTTGGGGTCGTGCGTTGGAGTTGGCCTTACAAGTGGGACCGCAGTTGAGGAAACCGACTATCAGGAAACCCCCACCTCGCCCAGCATGATGGCTGAGTTAGAGAAACTACAAGGTTGAAGAGATAGCTGTAGCACGGACACCAAGAAAAATGGTGTCAGATGGAAGTCGTGCTGGTGGCGTGTGCCGTACTCCTGGACGTGATTGCTTGTTCCGGCCCATGCCACCCTACTATATAGTAGTAGTATCGAGGATTCACGCTGTTGGTTACGTACAACGAAGACACATATAGCCACCTCACACTGTGGCCAAATTTCGTGGTCTGTGCTAGGTTAAAAAGTGTTCTTTGTTAGGGTGTGGCTGTCTAAGTACTTTTTATTATGACATAGACTACGAGATCTTGAAAGTCAACTATCCCTAGGTGGTTTTGGTATCATACAACAATAGCTCATTGAGCATACTATTCCAAGATGATTATTCAGGAAAGCTCAATGATTGGCATGGCATGGATGTGAAAGTGGAACCCTCAAAATGCTAAGGACAAAGGATTGGCTCAAGCTAAACTCAAGACTCTTCATTTTATATTTAGTGATCCAAGATCACATTGAGTCTTTAGGAAAAGCCAATACTATTAAGGAGGGATGAGGTGTTGCTTAATGAGCCTCTTGCTTCATGTGCTTAGTGATATGCTCCAACCTCAACTACTTTCCCATATCCACATATGACCTAAACCCTAAGCCAAACTCGGTCCTACCGATTCTTCCTATCCGGCGCCACCGAGTTTCACTTGTCATTAGCCACTGCCAAACCCTAGCAATTCGGTTCTACCGATAGGGATCTCGGTCTCACCGAGATGGGGTTGCAAACTCTCTGTTTCCCTTTCGTAACTTTTCGGTCCCACCGAAAGAGCGAATCGGTCCCACCATTGCAATGTAAACTCAGTGTTTCCCCTTTGTAACTTTTCGGTCTCACCGAGTTCCACTCGGTCTCACCGAAAGAGCAAATCGGTCCCACCGAGTTTGCCTGACCAACTCTCTGGTTAGCTAATTACCAAATTCGGTCTCACCGAGTTTGTGTAATCGGTCTCACCGAGATTACGTTATGCCCAAACCCTAACCATATCGGTCCTACCGAGTTGCATGTCAGTCCCACCGAAAATCTCTAACGGTCACTAGGTTTACATTTTCGGTCCGACCGAGTTTATTGATTCGGTCCCACCGAGATTGGAAAACTGTGTAACGGTTGGATTTTGTGTGGAGGCTATATATACCCCTCCACCTCCTCCTCATTCGATGAGAGAGCCATCAGAACACACACACCAATTCCAACTCATATGTTCTGAGAGAGAACCACCTACTCATGTGTTGAGACCAAGACATTCCATTCCTACCATATGAATCTTGATCTCTAGCCTTCCCAAGTTGCTTTCCACTCAAACCTTCTTTCCACCAATCCAAATCCTATGAGAGAGAGTTGAGTGTTGGGGAGACTATCATTTGAAGCACAAGAGCAAGGAGTTCATTACCTACACACCATTTGTTACTTCTTGGAGAGTGGTGTCTCCTAGATTGGCTAGGTGTTACTTGGGAGCCTCCGACAAGATTGTGGAGTTGAACCAAGGAGTTTGTAAGGGCAAGGAGATCGCCTACTTCGTGAAGATCTACCGCTAGTGAGGCAAGTCCTTCGTGGGCGATGGCCATGGTGGGATAGACAAGGTTGCTTCTTCGTGGACCCTTCATGGGTGGTTGCTTCTTCGTGGACCCTTCGTGGGTGGAGCCCTCCGTGGACTCGCGCAACCATTACCCTTCGTGGGTGGAGCCCTCCGTGGACTCGCGCAACCGTTACCTTCGTGGGTTGAAGTCTCCATCAACGTGGATGTAGGATAGCACCACCTATCCAACCACGGGAAAAACATCCGTGTCTCCAATTGCGTTTGAATTCTCCAAACCCTTCCCTTTACATTCTTGCAAGTTGCATGCTTTACTTTCCGCTGCCTATATACTCTTTGCATGCTTGCTTGAATTGTGTATGATTGCTTGACTTGTCTAAAGCTAAAATCTGCCAAGAACTAAAATTGGGAAAAGGCTAGATTTTTATTTGGTCAAGTAGTCTAATCACCCCCCTCTAGACATACTTTCGATCCTACAAGTGGTATCAGAGCTTTGGTCTCCATTTGCTTTGATTTCCATAGCTTTTGGTGGTCATAGCCTTGGTTTCACAACCTAGGAGAGTATGGCGTCTAGCGAGGGAAATTATCACCGTAGAGGTCCTTACTTTGATGGTACTAATTTTGCTAGTTGGAAGCATAAAATGAAAATGCATATTCTTGGACATAACCCCGCCGTTTGGGCTATTGTGTGTGTTGGTTTGCAAGGTGACTTCTTTGATGGGAGAGAACCAAACCGTGAAGCTACCGCGGATGAGTTGAAGATGTTGCAATACAATGCTCAAGCTTGTGATATTCTCTTCAACGGATTGTGCCCCGAAGAATTCAACAAAATCAGCCGTCTTGAGAATGCAAAGGAAATTTGGGACACTTTGATTGATATGCATGAAGGTACCGACTCCGTCAAGGAATCCAAGTTGGATGTGCTTCAAAGTCAACTTGACAAGTTCAAAATGAAGGATGGTGAAGGTGTCGCTGAAATGTACTCTAGGCTTGCTCTCATCACAAATGAGATTGCCGGCTTAGGAAGTGAAGAGATGACCGATAGATTCATCATCAAGAAGATTCTAAGAGCCTTGTGATGGAAAATATGATACCGTGTGCACATTGATCCAAATGATGCCCAATTACAAATCTCAACCAACGGAATGAATTGGAAGAATTTGCTCATTAAGATGTCACTCAGAAAAGAACTTCAACAATCAAGTACGTGACCATAAAGCCTCATGTGATACCCTACTCTCAAGTCGGGAAACAAGCTCAATGAAAACTACGAATGTGACAAGAACATTCAAACAATTCTACAAGAGTAAAGCAAAAGATAGAAGCTCAAGTCAAGGTCCTACAATGACAAAAGATCTTCTAGTCGAGAGCGAAACTGCTACAATTGTGGAAGACCCGGACACTATTCCAATGAGTGTACGGCTCCCTACAAGAGAAGAGAAGATTCTCAAAAAAGAAGAAGCAAAGAATCACCACCAAGAGAGAGAAGGAGTAGAAGATGATCGTTATGAACGAAGATACTCACGGAGAAGCAAGGATTCGGAAAGGAAGGAAAAATCATCAAGGAGCTACACAAGACGAAGACATCAAGCTCATGTTGGTGAATGGGTATCCGGCTCCGACTCCGACAGCCACTCAGAGAGAAGTTATTACTCCGGCTCCGAAGATACTCAAGATGAAGGTGTTGCCGGTCTAGCACTTGTGTCAACCAACTCCTACGACATATTTGACTCACCAAATGAGGGAATTGGAAGATGTTTCATGGCCAAAGGTCCTAAGGTAACACACCCCGAGTATGTTGATTTCAATAGTGATGAAGATAACTTGTTGGGTGATGATTTGCTTATTGACAACTCTAGTGATGAATACTATGATGAAATGTCAATTAAACATGCTAATCAAGATAAAACGAATGACAATGATAAGGAGAAGATTGAGGCCCTAACTAAAGAACTAAAAACTCTTAAGTTAGCTCATGACACTATCTTCGAAGATCATCGAGAACTTTTAAGAGCTCATGAGAAATTACGCTTTGAAAAGATCAATCATGAGCAAGAGCATGAGTTCTTAAAAACAATCAATGATCATGCTAAATCCGCAAGAAAAGTTCTTCTTACATTGCCAAGCGTTTACTCCTATCCACTTACATGCCTCAAGTCAAGTCTAACAAGAAAGATTCTTCCTCTAGTAGTAACAATGATCATGCTAAATCCAATATTGTTGCTTCTAGTAGTTCTCTTGATTCCACTAATGATTCTCTTCGCCAAGTTACACTTGAGCAAGAAAATAGCTTATTGAAGGGAATTATAGAGAAAGGAGTGTACAAAAGCCTTGCCGGGAGTAAGAAATTCGAGGAAATTGTGCGCAAGAAAGGAATGCACCGGAGGAATCAAGGTGTTGGTTTTGAACGAAAGTTCAATGCCAATGGAGTTGAGTGGAAAGAAGATCAATACCCCAAGACAAAGTTTGTCCCTCAAGAAGAGAAGTATACTTCTTTCAAGGGGACACAAGCTCAAGATGATCTTCCACCACAAGACTACAAGCAAAAAGGCAAGGACAAGCTTCAAGAGGAAATCGATGCATTTGAAGAAGCTCCAAAGACCTTAGTCAAGTGGATTCCCAAGACTACTTCAAGTTCCACTTCATCAAGTACGACTACAACTCCAAGGATTCCCATCAAGATGATGTGGATCCAAAAGAAGAAGAACTAGAGAGTTCTTGAGGGTGACTCCGCCAACATACTTCACTCTTATCTTTTTGGCAAGAACAAGTGCAATCAACTTCCACATCTTGCACTAGTTCAAGGAGTCACAAACCCTCTTGTTGGTAAAACAAGGGACAAGGTAACCTAAAAAGATTTCATGGACATCATCTTTTGTGTGCATCACTCTATGTCTATGGATATCCTTGCTTGTTCCTTGTGGGACTAACCCATGTAGGTATTGAAAGTGCAATTCACTCAAATGGATAGCTCCAAGAGATCTACATCAACATTGAGCATCCACATCTTCAATATCTACATGAAGTCATCATCGACAAAACCCAAGGTTAGTTCATCCCTCTTAAGGGGGATATCACATCTAGGGGGAGCTTTACTCTAAGACTTGAGCTAAAGCAACTCTAAAGATGTGAACAAAACAATGCTTTATGTAAAAGTGGTAACCCCACTTGAGCTTAAACGATGAGTATGACCTATGATCAAGTGCTCTCACTTGACTCCTAAGTCAATATACTCATATATAGATGACCTAGTCATCGCAAATTGCTTGATAGATGCTAGAATTGGTTGTGCATGCCTTGCCACATATTTCATTTGCCATCTTATTGTGTGAGCATGCTGGATTGCATATTTTACTCATTCGAGGACATCCACTTGTTGTTTTGATTGTTTGGTTTTATCTTCTTTTGCCAAGTGGATGGACTAGAATGCCTAAGAACCTCCTCTAGCTATCTATGCTCTTCTCGTCTCAAACTCTATTCATGCTGCATCACAAAATTTGATCAAGTCAGATTCGAACCACTCTGTGTGAGGAGCGCTCGGAGTCCCCGATTCGTCATAGACTTAAACTTCCAAAACCTCTTTATGATTCTCGGTCTGACCGATACTCCACTTTCGGTCCTACCGAGATCATTAAGTTGATCTAGGTTCTTGATCTCGGTGCAACCGATTTGAACCTTTCGGTCACACCGCGTTTCAGTAACTGCACGCAGTTATGAATCTCGGTGCCACCGAGTCGTTCCACTCGGTCACACCGACAGGGTCGGGCTATATATAGTCACGGGCAAAATTTGGAAATTTCTCCGAACCCCTTCGCCCGCGCGATAGCCTGCTCTGCCCTCGAGGTCTCCGGATTGTCTTCTCGCCGCCAGCAGCCTCCAGTCGCTGGTCTCCGTCGCCGTCAACAGGAATTCTGCCCCGCCGTTGCCGCCGTAGCAAGTCCCCGCCGAACTAGGGTATGGACTTGATCTTTGTGCTATTCCTCAATTTGATTCCTAGCACATTGTGATCATATTGATTCTTGCCACGTTTGAGAAACTTCTATCCAGTCAAAACGCCCGTAGATTAGGTTTGATTCGAAAATTCTAGGTTTAGGTTTTCGCCGAAACCTCTCGGACCCACCGAGTTGAAAAACTCGGTCCCACCGATTTGGCTTATGCCATTGCACAAGTGAGACTCGGTCTGACCGAGAATTACTTATCGGTGTGACTGATTTTTGAACTCAGTGAAACCCTAGCAGTCTCGGTGCCACCGAACTGTGACTCGGTCCTACCGAGTTCACTAGTTTAGGTTCCAAAACTGCTTCGGTATCACCGAGTTTCAAAATCGGTAGATCCGAGATGATTTCAGTGGGAAACTAAAACTAAGTTTTTGGATCATTCTTTTGCAAAAATCTCTGCATTTTGTGATGCTCATCTTTTCTATCTCATCTATAATCTATTCACAGGGTCAGCAGTCAGTTTGCAGCATGTCAGACCAGAGTGATAGCCAGAATCTGTCAGAACAGCAAGTGGTGATGAGTGAGGGCACTAGTCCCTCCAGTTCTTATGATGAAGGCAGTAGGAGCACTCCTATCAACTTGCCAAAGGATGCCACGAGACAAAGGAAGAAGAGGACTTCAGATTCCGAGGATGAGGACTATGTGGCAGAGGAAGAGGCCACTTCCAAGAGAGTTGAGCCAGCTCAAGGCACTAAGCCAGGTCTAAAAATCAAAAGGCTAGTAGGCAGGCAGCCCATGTCAAAGGCAAGAGCCTCAACTGAGAAGCCCACTCCCCAAGAGCCAGTTGCAGCTGAGGGCAAGAAAAGGAAGGAGAGGGTGAAGAAGACTGTGGCTAGAGTGCTTGGAAAAGCTTCCATCATGGAAGAAGAAGAGGAAGAAGAGGTAGCTGCACCAGCACCCAAGGCACCCAAGCTGATGGGTGATGCCATAAGGTCAGGGGCTACTGCATCTAAGCCCAAAGCTGCCTCCAAGCCAAAACCTAAGAGAAATACAAGGAGCATTCCTGCAGCTGAGAAGAACAAGGCCCCAGTGCCTGACACTGTTGTTGAGGATGAGGAGGAGAATGTCCTGAGAAAGCTAAAGCCCAAGATTCCAGACAACAATGATGTTCATCCTGTGGCTGAAGATATGAAGCTCAGGAGAGATTCAGGGCTGAGGAAATGGAGAGAAGCAGACCCGTATGCTTCAAGGAGAAGGACAGCAGTGGACTACAGGTTTCACACCAAGGAGCAGCAGGATTTCTATGAGACTGTTTTGCTAGATAAGAAGCCAATTGTCTGTGACATGAGATGGGTTGACTGGACCTACATGATGGAGAAGGAGGAACACTACCCAGGAGTATATGACAGCTTTCATGCTTGTGGAGTAGCTGACTTTGTTGGGCAGAAGCTCACAAAGTGGAATGAGGAGCTTATCATGCAGTTCTACTCCACAGCTCACTTTTATCCAGATGGGAGGATCACATGGATGTCTGAGGGTACAAGGTACCAATGCACAGTGGCTGAGTGGGCACAGATCATTAATGCCCCAGAGGAGCAAGATGATGACTTGGATATCTATGCCAAGAAGAAGATGGACCATAACTCCATGTCCAATATGTACAAGGAAATCCCCAATGAAGCTCTTGACACCTTCAAGTTTGGCTCTGTGCATTACCTTCTGTCAGGGCTCCCGACGATCAATTGGATACTAAGGCACACCTTATTGCCTAAGTCGGGAGATCACAAGATGATCAGAGGCCATGCTATCAACTTGCTACATGTGTTTGATGTGCCTCAGAAGTTCAAGGTGATGAGCCTCATAGTGGAAACAATTAAGAGGACTGTTGCAAATCAAAAGAGGAGCTGCAGATATGCCCCTCAAATTCAGGAGCTCATCAACTCCAAGATGGGCACGGGCATCTATCTGTTGGACAAGGAACACCTGCCCATCCGTCCAGATTTCGAGGACAATCAAGTTGTCATGACTGAGAACGAGCCATCATCTTCCCAAGCATTTGCAAAGAAGGAGAAGGCGAGGAAGGAGAAAGCTGCCAAGATGCCTACCCAAGAGGAGGCATCTGAATACTTCTTGAAGACCAAACAAGAGCAGCTTGGTTACTTGATTGCATCCACGCTGAGGATTGAGCAAAGTCTGGCCACTCTCACTCAGAATCAGCAGAGCCTAGAGAGAATCATGGAACAGAAGTTCATATGACCTGGATGTCAAGGTAATAGAAGTTCAGTCTGAAGTGGAGCAGCTCTAGGAGGACATGCAGGAGAGGAGAGGCAGGACTACCACTCATACCTTTGCCAGAGTGCCACGAGGCCTGAGGTCATCTGCCGTGCCAGTTGCTGACACTAGAGCCACCACTTCAGCACCAGCTACAGCCTCAGTTCCACCAGCTCCAGCATCTACTTCAGCTCCAACTCTAGCGACTACTTCAGCATCTACCGAAGCCTTCGTCCTTGGAGTGATCCGGACTCCACCACCACCTGAAGATCAAGCCTGAGCGTCGATCTAGTGCTATGCATTTTCTAGGAACTTTTTGGTAACTTGTTGCCAAAGGGGGAGAAGATGTATAGATCATAGGCTTCGAGAGAGAGAGAGAGTGTTGCTTTTCTCTCTTGCTCTATTTGGTGGTTTTTCGAACTTGTTTGCTTTTGAGTGTTTGGGATACTACGTCATTATTTGTGAGACATTGATGATCATGTGTTTGATCATAAGCTACACTTAATGTTTGCTTAATATTATCATCTTATGTATCTTGTGTGATCATTCACTTTTCTTGGTGATGAGTGCATGTATTTCATTCTTATCATTTTAAGCGCTCCACCAAGATGTATGTGACATGGAAGAGTAACCCATGACTCTAACTCTTTGTGCATTTGCAGTCCAAAGAAAATTTTAAATATGCACAAATTTAGGGGGAGCTCTTACCTATCACATACTTCTCAAAGCGACGATATATTTCATGCTTATTATCATTTGTCGAAGCTTTGATCTATATGTTGTCATCAGTTACCAAAAAGGGGGAGATTGAAAGTGCAACTATCCCTAGGTGGTTTTGGTAATTCATAAAAACATATAGCTCATTGAGCTAATACTATTACAAGATGATTATTTCAGGAAAGCTCAATGATTGGCATGGCATGGATGTGAAAGTGGAACCCTCAAAATGCTAAGGACAAAGGATTGGCTCAAGCTCAAAAGCTCAAGACTCTTCATTTTATATTTTAGTGATCCAAGATCACATTGAGTCTTTAGGAAAAGCCAATACTATCAAGGAGGGATGAGGTGTTGCTTAATGAGCCTCTTGCTTCATGTGGCTTAGTGATATGCTCCAAAACCCTCAACTACTTTCCCATATCCACATATGACCTAAACCCTAAGCCAAACTCGGTCCTACCGATTCTTCCTATCCGGCGCCACCGAGTTTCACTTGTCATTAGCCACTGCCAAACCCTAGCAATTCGGTCCTACCGATAGGATCTCGGTCTCACCGAGATGGGGTTGCAAACTCTCTGTTTCCCTTTCGTAACTTTTCGGTCCCACCGAAAGAGCGAATCGGTCCCACCGAGATTGCAATGCAAACTCAGTGTTTCCCCTTTGTAACTTTTCGGTCTCACCGAGTTCCACTCGGTCTCACCGAAAGAGCAAATTGGTCCCACCGAGTTTGCCTGACCAACTCTCTGGTTAGCTAATTACCAAATTCGGTCTCACCGAGTTTGTGTAATCGGTCTCACCGAGATTACGTTATGCCCAAACCCTAACCATATCGGTCCTACCGAGTTGCATGTCAGTCCCACCGAAAATCACTAACGGTCACTAGGTTTACATTTTCGGTCCGACCGAGTTTGATTCGGTCCCACCGAGATTGGAAAACTGTAACGGTTGGATTTTGTGTGGAGGCTATATATACCCCTCCACCTCCTCTCATTCGATGAGAGAGCCATCAGAACACACACACCATTCCAACTCATATGTTCTGAGAGAGAACCACCTACTCATGTGTTGAGACCAAGATATTCCATTCCTACCATATGAATCTTGATCTCTAGCCTTCCTAAGTTGCTTTCCACTCAAATCTTCTTTCCACCAAATCCAAATCCTATGAGAGAGAGTTGAGTGTTGGGGAGACTATCATTTGAAGCACAAGAGCAAGGAGTTCATTACCTACACACCATTTGTTACTTCTTGGAGAGTGGTGTCTCCTAGATTGGCTAGGTGTCACTTGGGAGCTTCCGACAAGATTGTGGAGTTGAACCAAGGAGTTTGTAAGGGCAAGGAGATCGCCTACTTCGTGAAGATCTACCGCTAGTGAGGCAAGTCCTTCGTGGGCGATGGCCATGGTGGGATAGACAAGGTTGCTTCTTCGTGGACCCTTTGTGGGTGGTTGCTTCTTCGTGGACCCTTCGTGGGTGGAGCCCTTCGTGGACTCGCGCAACCGTTGCCCTTGGGTGGAGCCCTGTGTGGACTCGCGCAACCGTTACCCTTCGTGGGTTGAAGTCTCCATCAACGTGGATGTAGGATAGCACCACCTATCCGAACCATGGGAAAAACATCCGTGTCTCCAATTGCGTTTGGTCTCTCCAAATCCTTCCCTTTACATTCTTGCAAGTTGCATGCTCTACATTCCGCTACTCATATACTCTTTGCATGCTTGCTTGAATTGTGTGATGATTGCTTGACTTGTCCTAATAGCTAAAATCTGCCAAGAACTAAAATTGGGAAAAGGTTAAGTTTTTATTTGGTCAAGTAGTCTAATCACCCCCCCTCTAGACATACTTTCGATCCTACAAGCATAGTGCAGCATGTGAAGCTAGTACAAATAGTGTACTATTGTTGATTGGCCTCATCCGATAACCTGTTGCAATGCACGTACAATTATGTATTCGGAAAATATTTTTTTGCCTCATCGCAGCACCCACTCAGAGAAGCGACTCGAAAGCCATTCATAAATTTAGTAAGTTTATCACAGGCATATCATTTTATTACATACAACAGGTCATCAACCCACTGCGACAACGTGGATACATTATAAATACTAAAGTTTTCATCACACAACAAATAACGAGCAATGAAATGAACTTCAACTCAACCAATCCTCAGCGTTGGAAACGCTTGCTTTGAACCACAATTGATTCTCTAGGAAGGGCCAGCTACTATCAATCTCGAGACCAACGCATGACTAATCATCCAGGCTGAAGCGGCCTACTATATCACGACCAGGGTAGGGAACCACCGCAATGTACGAGGTATAGATATAGTTGCTTCTCATAAATGGTAGTAACGTTGTGTCAACAGCAGTTGGATCACCTTTCACCATCATTGGATAGTTTTGTCCAAGGAAGAGCGAGTTTTCTCCAAGACTATCAATACTGTACCGGGGAGAAGGTGTTGGTGCTAGCACACTAGTATCCATCCCGAATACCATGCAACGGGTGTTAGAATAGGTCCGAAGAGTGCGACCATGGGATATAACACCTGCTTCCTTACTAGTAACATCAGCAGTGGGATGTATACAGACAAGAAGGGGTGATCCGTCGGAATAAGTTGCCAGGCGCCACTGAGTATATGGGCCCTCCTCGTCCTCATGCTCGTGATCGTCACCATCGTCATCTCCCCCTTGGTTATAAAATTTTTCAAGTATAGGTGGTGGAATGTTCACAGGACCTTGGAAACACAAGAAGTGGATGAAACAATTATAATTACGGTGGCAGACAAACGTATCGAAACTACGAGGATCCCATGCAAAAAGAGTGCCATGAGTGGTGGCAGCAAACACAAGACCCTCGTATTGAATTGCATCACAGTACACATCCGTGTATAGAAACTGGTTTTGGAGCAATATCCATCCAGTCGGACCACGAAGGATGGCAACAAGCTTGTCGAAGATAGAAACAACTCCATAGTTCCTGTAATGCCAAGAGCGGTTGGGAACTTGACAAATTGCTATCTTCAATAGATTTTATCAAGCGGCATCAACTTGCACAAGGCGAGGCTTCCCTCATCCCCGCGCTAGTCAGCAGGGTCACGGCAAAGAAGATAGGGGAGATCAAACCGCTCATGTACCCTTGGGTTCCTTGTAATGATGTTATTACTTGAGTCGAGAATGGCCTTGAACGAACCTGCCATGCTACCCGAGGTGTTGACGTCTCACTGATCAATGAGTTCCTCCACCACGTCATCTTTCAGTTCGGGGCAAGAATACCGGGGTTGTTTCCGGCCTGTTCCCTCCATGGAGAAGATGATCGAACAATGGCAAAAGGAAGGTGAAGGCAAATGGAGGAGGGAGGAAGAGCGTGCGACATCAGTTCCAAATTGAGAGGGAACGACGAAGAGTCGGTGGAAGGTTGCCACGGTACATGAAGAGGCACCCGGGCCTACATAGACGTCCGTTCAGAAATTGTACCAAAGGACTCGCCGTCATCTCACTGACATGTTGGAACGGGACCACATGTCAACGAAACATGGTGTGTAATTTCTCGTGCAAAATGCGATCTGGTCACGTTGGCCCGAGGTGCCGCATTAGTTATCGACCTTTATTTTTTTAACATACAATCTGAGTGGATAGCTCCTGTGGTCATCACACATGAGCGGATATATAGGTGGGCTAGGTGGGCAGGCGGCAACAATCTAAGTGCTAAAAGAGTTGATCCAATGCTTAGTTTTGTTTGGATTTTCCAACTATGACCATTGGATAG
Organism: Triticum urartu; assembly: GCF_003073215.2. Lineage (NCBI taxonomy): Eukaryota > Viridiplantae > Streptophyta > Magnoliopsida > Poales > Poaceae > Triticum > Triticum urartu. The sequence goes on from NC_053022.1 coordinate 233,680,259, forward strand.
AGAGTGAATCAATGGCTTACTTTCAAAGTTATTCTCATAATATAGAATGTTATAGGAACGTGGAGAGATTTGTTGATTTTATTTCGCTGAATAATATAAAATATTACAAGTGCATACGCTCCACCGCAAGTTTGTTTCTCCTTCTCGGTCGTCGGGAATCTATGTTCTTCCACTCTTTCGTTTAAGACATGAGCTTTGTTCATTCTTTTGCTGACACGCGGGAGATCTATATGCCTCCATTTTAAAAATCATACTATATGCCTCCATGACATGCGGGACATCTAGCATCAAGGTGGCGTGTCATGCAAGAAAATGGCGATATGCAGTGCGTAAGTGGGTCATGCACTTCGATGGAACCTAGTACTACGTAATATTTTTTCTCCTCGATGGCACGTAAATAGTGCACGTACTCAATGATAGAGCGCGAGATGGTAGCCATGGACATGGTCGGCCCTTTTTGAAGAGAGTACAAATAAATACAATAACTTTGATGCGTCCCGTCAACTCGCAGAACGACGGGAACCTTGCTTACTACGCCTTCTCCCTCACCAATGCGTGCGCGGTGGCTCGCAGTATGAGGAGAAAATTTTGCTTACAAGCGGTGGACATGCAGCAGTTCATTTGGTGTCAGATTGCCAGAAGTACTACTGTAGTACCATCATTATTTTTCAACTTCCGGAAGAGGAGAAGAGCCAAGCGCAAGGTCACCTACTAACCTAGTACAGTACTACTATAGCCAAAGTTGGTCCACCTTTTTAGAGCATGGTTAATTAGTATAGGCGGCTCTTGTAGTGGCACATCATTTAGAGCAAGTACTCTCTTCATAGGAACAAAGGAAGTCAAACAAAAGTTGGAGTGGATGCTAGATTGCTAATTAAAACATGATTACATTGGAAAAAATCCTATATCATTCTATCGTATGAATCAAACGACCAATGTAGGAAAATTATGAGGGGGGTCTCTCCAACAGTGTTCCTCGGCTCGCACCTAGCATCACGGTGGTAGAACTTGGAGTCATTCATCTGGTACACGTGGCATCTCAGGTCTGGACACAAGGTGACGCGACCTCTCACTTCGTCCACCATTCAAAGCGGCACGCCAGTGGAGGGCTAGCATACTCCAATATTAGGTTGGCTCTATGTGATGTGGCAACTTCATATACTAACCGGATGCTGGCTATACTACTACAGTACTCACACTCCAAGAAGTGACTCGAAAACCATTCATAAATTGAGTCTATGACATGCATTTGCAAATGTACCATTCAATAAATACAACAAGTCATCAACACACAACGACAACGAGGATACATGTTGGATTATGTACTATTTCCAACAAAACATTCTAGTAAATACTGAAGTTTTCATCACACAACAAATAACAAGCAATGAAATGAACTTCAAGTCAACCAATCATCAACGTTGGAAACGCTTGCTTTGAACCATAGGTGCTCTAGGAAGGGCTAGCTATTGTCAATATCGAGAGCAACACAGGACTGATCATCTAGGCTGAAGCGACATATATACAACAGGTCATCAACCCACAACGACAACGAGGATACATTATAAATACTAAATTTTTTATCACACAACAAATAATAAGCAATGAAATGAACTTCAACTCAACCAATCCTCGGTGTTGGAAACGCTTGCTTTGAACCACAAGTGATTCTCTGGGAAGGGCCAGCTACTGTCAATCTCGAGACCAACGCAGGACTGATCATCCAGGCTGAAGCGGCCTACTATATCCCGACCAGGGTAGGGAACCACCGCAATGTCCGAGGTATAGATACAATTGCTTCTCATAAATGGTAGTAACATTGTGTCAACAGCAGCTGGATCGCCTTTCACCATCATTGGATAGTTTGGTCCAAGGTAGAGCGAGTTTTCTCCAAGACTATCAATACTAAACCAGGGAGAAGGTGTTGGTGCTAGCACACTAGTATCATCCCGAATAGCCTACAATGGGTGTTGGAATAGGTCCGGAGAGGGCGACCATGGGAGATAACACGTGCTCCCTCAGTAGTAACAATCTAAGTGCACTGTATACAGACAAGAAGAGGTGATCCATCAAAATTAGTTGCCAGGTGCCACTGAGTATATAAGTTGTGCTCGTCCTCATGCTCGTGATCATCACCATCGTCATCTCCCCTTGGTTAGAAATTTTTTCAAGTATAGGTGGTGGAATGTTCACGGCACCTTGGAAACACAAGAAGGTTAATTAGTAAAGGGAAACTTGCTTACCCGCATGCATGTGGACGAAACAATTATAATTACAGTGGAAGACAAACGTACTAAAACTACGAGGATCCCATGCAAAAACAGTGCCACGAGTGGTGGCAGAAAACACAAGATTCTCGTATTCAATTGCATCACAGTACTCATCCCTGTACAAAAACTGATTTTTGAGCAATATCCATGGACGAACCATGGAATCAGTAACGACGGCAAAAAGCTTGTTGAAGATAGCAACAACTTCATAGTTCTCATAATTCCAAGAGCAGTTGGGAATCGACAAATTGTTATCTTCCGTAGATGACAGCCACCATGATCGTATTTGAACGTACATAGATCATCTGAGATTTTTGGAAGTGGAATCCGCTGACGAGTGTACACATTCACAAGTTCCCACTTGCAATTGTACCCAATATAAACAACCCAATCTCCATTTGCACCAGCCCAGGCCTTACCATTAAGCGATGGCATCTTGACATCACATGCATCGTTATCAAGCGGCATCAACTTGCACAAGGCGAGGTTTTCATCGTCCATGCCCATGCGAACAGGCTTATAGCGAAGAAGATAAGGGAGATCAAACCACTCCTGGACCCGTGGGTTCCTTGTAATGATGTTATTAGTTGAGTCGAGAATGGTCTTGAACAAACTTGCCCTGCTAGACGAGGTGATGACGTCGCACCGATCAATGAGTTCCTCCACCACGTCTTTCAGATTGGGGCAAGAATAACGGGGTCATTTCTGGCGTGTTCCCTCCATGGAGAAGACGATCAAACAATGGGAGAAGGAAGGGTGAAGGCAAATGGAGGAGGGAGGAAGAGCTTGCGACAGCAGTTCCAAATCAAGAGGGGAAGGCGAAGAGGTGGTGGACAGTTGCCATGGTACACGAAGAGGCACCCCGGCCTACATAGATGTCCGTTCGGAAATTTTAAAAAAGGACACACTATCGTCTCACTAACATGTTGGAACGGGACCACATGTCAACGAAACATGGTGTGCCATTTCTTGTACAAAATGCGATTTGGCCGCGTTGGCCTGAAGTGCCGCATTATTTCTCGACTTCATTTTTTTAATGGCGTGTCGTTCAGTTTTGAAGCACGACTAACTGGTACTGTATGCAGAGGAAATATAAACTACTCTACCACTACTCCACCTCTAGTACTAGTAGTATAAAAAAGATATATAGGCTGGAGCTTCGGTGCTTTCTTGCTAAGGGCTTCCCACTTGCTTCTCACACTATCACCCTCTCTCTAGATCTAAAAAGACGACCTCTCTCTCCCTCACCAGTGGTCACAGACCATCGGAAGAAAAGGACGTGCAGTGTGACGCACTCGTCGTCGGCGAAGCGAGGTCATGCACTGACGCAAGGCCGTCCTCTCAGACCTAGCGCCCGCGCGGATGGCCTCCTCCCCAAGCTCGCTGCCGTAGTGTGGTGCGGAGGACAACAACCACGAACGAAGCCACTTCCCGCTGACCCTCAGGTATGCTACCTCTTTTCGAACCATACCCTTGTTCTATTGCCCCATCTGCCACGTCGATGCATGTGGATCTTTTTCCACTCCACCATTTCCCCAATTTGTTGTCCTCTCCTCTGCTGGTCACGTAGAAGAAAACCTTAATTTGCACTATTAAAGGAAACCCTACTGCATGCAGACTAATCCATGTCTGGGTTGAATGAGGAAAGGAAGGGAGATTGTACTATCCAAGAGAGTAGGCATCGAACCCGCATCTAGGTTGAAAAGGGGAAATCCGTAGCTAAGGAACGAGTCTCGTGTCTCTTTCTTGAAGAAGGGTAGAAAGGCATGACAATGCAATAGAGAATGACCAGGTCGATCGATTTGTTGTTCTCACATAGGGAAAAGGTGGCTAAAGAGAACAAAAATGGGACGTAATCCACATATGCTGCCTAGAGATTTGTTGCTCTGGGAAACCATACCTCCCTCACCACTCTATGCATCCGGGGAGGTACATCGTAATGGTGCGCCCACAGTCTGAATGGGCCTCCCATGCTCTTATTGCCACTTTTTTGCTGTTAGTATAATGCCAGCCGTCAAGTCAAGCAATGCTACTGCTAAAGTGATGCCACATTTAACTAATGCCGCACTCAGTCTAATGCCACCGATAAATTTAAGCAATGACATTTAATGTCACTGGATTATTTCAGGGTTAGCTGTTGATTGTGGATGTATCAATGATTTTTGAGTTAAGGCATTCTAATGTTTTTGCACAGCCAGTATACCAACGACGAACTTGTTACTACCTTCAGATTTTTGCACTGTTAATGCTTATAGATTATATACCTCACTTTCATGAGATAAGTCAATTTTTTTGTAGAGTGTGAAGAGGAAAGGTCAAGAGTGGGCACCTCCTCCTCTGGCTGTTCTCTTGATTCGTTCGATCAAGTTTTTATGTTTGACTGATTATCAAGATTGGGATAGCAATTTTTAGGTCCCCTCGAGTTCGAAATGATATTTACCTTGAAGGTACATGGTTTGCAATTTTTTATACTTTAATTAGTTAATAATGCTAGTTACCTTCAGACTTTTGCATTTGGTTTAATGCTCATGCACAGCTAGTATACCAATGATGAAACTTGTTACCTTCACATTTTGTATTATTAATTCTTATAGAAATCTTCTAGTGCTAGAGTTTATTGAAATTTGTTCAGTAAAACCATTGTACTGTACCCTGTAATAAAATAACTACTCTACTGTTGCACTAGCCACTAGATTAGTGTATAATTGTACTATTCGAATGGTGTTGCATTAGCGTATGGACATAAATAAAGTGTGGCAAGCTTTCCCAGATATGTGCTCAAGAAAACTACTACCTGTTTTTCTAAATACTAGACGATTGGGTACTTTAAATTGAACTGTGAAAACATCTTATATTAAGGAACATAGGGTGTAGAGTTGACTCAAATTATCCCGGTAAAGCTAGTCACACCTTTGTTAAAATTAATGTTCATTATGTTATCGGAGGAGGTTTGTATGTTTTTCTCTAATGCCTGTTGACTACATACCTGGCATCATGATGTAATGTTAAGTCATTTCCTTTTGTATATTGTCACTAAATTGTCAAGGCGGTGATGGCATTTTATTTTAGTTGAACTGCACAAAATATGCTTAAAAGAAGAGGAAAGGTCAGGAATCGATCATTCTTTCAGAAAGAACTATATATGCCTTCCTGACATCAGCCGTTGTTGCTGTCTTTATTCCTTCAAACACGTGGTTAGAAACAGTCTTGCTACCTTTTCCCATTAAGAAATTGGAATGCTTATATTTATGAGTCTATGCTTCAACTTGTGCCACTTTTATAGTAATCACACTTTCAATATCTATGCAAACAGGGATGCTCGATTTTAGTGGAACTGCACAATAAGTCCAAATGGTTCAACATTAGGAGCATGATTTCTTCCAAACCATTATATCCAATTGGTGGCACTATGAGAAGTTCATTACAAAGGTACATGGTTAGCTACTATCGTGCTACTCTTTTTATACTGTCATTATATAGTAATACTAGTGGTTTGCATGCGAATTTATTGGCAGGGTGGAACTACATTGGAGGTGCAGGACATGATTCAATGATTGGATGCTCAATTTTGGTTATATCGATTTCACCTCTTCCATCACTACGAACATGGATATCCTTGGTCTGATGAAGAATAGGCGCTATATTTCTACTCTGAACCAACAAATCAATTCAGTATGAAATTGTCCAGCGCAAAACATGACTATATCAAATTGTCCAGTGCAAAACATGACAGATGCTAAGCAGAAGAGATGTGTTTAAACCGAAAATACAAGGTGGGGTATATGTTTACTAGCTTCTTGATATTTGTGCAGACGGAGATGTCTGCTCGTTGATATTTGGCAAACAAACAAAGTGACCGCAATTTTGGTTGAACTTCACAAGAGAATAGTATAGTCACCGCATGCAGTGCCATTTGAAAATAGACACAGAAAGATTGGATAGTCACTTCATGCACTACAGAAAATTAGTACTGCACTAATCATTGGCCAACACTAGGTGCTTCATTGCTTTGGTCTGATTATACAATGGGCATCATTTTGCCTAAGTTAAAGTTTGTATTCCGAAAATAGTCTCGCCGTGTGACCGAGAGAAGACCAAATCATATTACATTGGATGTTTCTCCATCATATGTGGTTCATTCTCATGGTTCTAGCTGTTGGTGGAACCACTTACGTTTGCAAGAGGAATTGTAGACTTCACAAACAAATTTGTCTGTCAGCCTTTACTGAATGCTGGCCAAGAGAAGCATCCATGTTAGTAGGAAGAACGGATGTTTTTTCTAGATCTTTGCTTTTGGAGCTACATATTTGTATATGATCTATGAATCATTGAGATGCATTAACATGTAATCTTATGTATGGGAATTGTACTAGTTGGTTTTGAATTGGGGCTACTAATGTGAACATATTACAATGCCAGGCCTGTGAGTCTCGTGTGAACATTTCGAACGGATCGGCTCTTACTGCTGTGCACAACATGATCCATATTTCTTTGTTCGCACTGTTTACATGTTACTAGCAGTTCCTTATTTCTGTTCGCTCAGTGTTTACAAGTTACTGATCAATCACTAGCTAGCCTACTAATGCGCTCCTGGCAGTTTTAGTTGCGACGCAAGATCCGAAGTGGAAGTTTTTTGAATAAAAATGCCTACCTCTGAAGAGAACTAACAAGCTCGTATGCAAGCAAGTGCCTCCTATCGCACCTCTGGCAAGTCCGAGGCGAGGCGGAGGACGCCGGTGCCGGCGTTTAGCATGGACAGCAGATGGCGGCCGGCATCGTCTAGTTAGCTAAGAGTAAGTTAGTACTTGTACGCTACTAGAGTGTTAGTGGGAGTAGATAGTTAACTTGGCTATGATGGTTGTCAACGTGGAAGTTCAGTACTCTATATGTGGATCAGACCTGTTACTTTGCTCTGAATGTTGAACTTTCCGTTTGAACGTATGGAATGGGCTGTTATTTTTTAAATGGGTTGTATTTGTCCTCCACGGTTTAGAGGCTGACTTGTGGGCCTAGCAAGTTGACGCGTACACAATCAGGAGATGATTGTACGTGGAGAGGATGACAGCAGGGACCCGCCAAGGTCATGGCAGTACGCAAGCAAGTGCCTCCTTATTTCAAGCCAATAGAAAAAATGGCTCCTCCTAATGGATTTCTAACATCTGGGTCACATGCCATTGTCAACGTAGTCAATAAACGAGAGAATTGCACAACCAGCGGCTGACACCAGGGACCCAGCAGCTCGCCCAGTTATTTTTGTATAGGGTTAATTTGATAAATGCCACTCCAAATCTGGTGTATCCGAGAAATGCCACTGCAATTTCCAAACTTTGAAAAATGCCATTTCATGCCATTTCTAGTGGCATTTTTCGAAGTCTGGAGTGGCGTTTTTCAAAGTTTGCAAACTGCAGTGGCGTTTTTCAAAGTTTGCAAAAATTGCAGTGCCATTTTTCAAAGTTTGGAAATTGCAGTGGCATTTTTATGAATCGCCATAATTGGAGTGGCATTTATCTAATTTGTTTTTGAGACGGAAGCAGGGTGTCAACTGGGCTGTGCGGGACACTCTGGCCTGTCTAGACAGCCTTTTCTTTTATGTTTACCACAGACCAGCCCAGTAGTTTTTTTTCTTTCTGAAATGGCTAGCCCAGTTTTTTTGTGATTTATCAACTAAGTCGCTTTATCAGGCCTGTTGGGCTGCAAATCTTTCAAGACGAGGAGAGCTTCATTCGGCTGGCCGAGAAAATGGCCTATCAGTAATGAGAAATGGGCTGTGCATTTTTAAAACACATCAAACCGGCAATTATTTTCAAATATTTTTTTTCATTTCAAGATTTTAAATTGCATTGATTTTTATGCATGGACAGTTTATTGGATTTTATATTGATATACATTTATTTTTAAAATCAGTCTGAATGTGACTCAAAATTTCGGGATTAAAAACAGTTCAGACTGCACCGACATATGCAAAATTTCGTATAAGTTTTTAACCATGGCCACAATATGGGCTGTAATGCTAACATAAAGAATATGGGCTCCAAAAAAACCCATAAGAATTAGAAAATGGGCTGTAAATTATTTGAAATAATGGCAGATGGGCTGTATGCTGTTTTCCACAGATTTGAGGCTTTCCACAGATGGCGTGTATACTGTTGGATGTCCATCCAACGGCGTCGTGCTTCTTCAATCTCTGCTCTTCCTGCTCCAGCCGCTCAAACAAGCGCCAGCAGGACTGCTTGCTCCCTCCTCCCTGCGGCCGGCTGTGCTGCCGCGCAGGCCTCACCGCCCCACCGTACTCCCATCGCTGGCCTAGCCATCCCTCTACTCACCCACACCTGCTGTTATTCTCCGGCGACGGCAAGATGAACCAGTAAAACCCTCGTACAGTCGTACTCCCCTCCGCGTGGGAAACAAAAACAACGGCCGAGTCTTCCTGCCTCCGTGTCGTTCCCTTCCTAGGCCTCGCCAGCGTCCACCGCCCTGGTGCTCTCGGCGTGGCGTGGTCAGCGACCGACATGCATCTGAAGTGGACTGTACGTGGAGAGGCTGACAGCTGGGTCCACGGCCGCACGCATGGAAATGCCTCCTTATTACGCGCAAAATAATGATTTCCTCCACTTGACATCTGGGACCCACCGAAACGGCCTCTGTATTTCATGAAAAAAACGTTACCACCGCTGACAGCTCGGACCCACCAGCTATATCTTCGCACGCAAGGAAGTGCCTCCTTATTACGCAGAAAAAAATGAATACTCCCCCTGCTAGCTGGGACCCAGTATAGCGGGCCTACTAAGTTGACGGGGACGAAGGGCTTTGTCAACTTAGTCAATATGCACGATTCTAGCTCGACTGACCGTACGATGTCCATCCAACGGCCGTAGTGCTTCTTCAACCTCTGGTCTTCTTGCTCCAGCCGCCCAAACCAGCGTCGATTGTGCCGCCTGCTCCTGCCTCCCGTGGCCGGCTGTGCTGCCGCGTAGGCCTCACCGCCCCATACTACTCCCACCGTTGGCCAGGCCATCCCTCCACTCCACTCACCCACACCCCCTGTTATTCTGCGGCGACGGCAGCGCAGCCGAACCAGTGAACTCTCGTACTCCCCTCCACGTGGGCATCCACTGCCACGTCTTCCCGGCTCCGCGTCGTCCCCTTCCTAGGCCTCGCCGTCGTCCACCTCGGTGGTGCTGTCGGCGCCGCGTGGTCAATGTGGTCAATGACCGAATTCCATCGGAAAAATACTATACGTGGAGAGGCTGACAGCTGGGTCCACGGTAGCCACAAGGAAGTGCCTCCTTATTACGTGGAAAATAATTATTCCTCCACCTGACAGCAGGGACCCACCGGACGGGCCACCAGTATTTTGCAAAAAAAATCGTTTCCCCCTGACTGCTGGACCCATCGGACGGGCCACCGTATTTCACAAAAAAAACGTTTCCCCCGCTGTCAGCTCGGATCCACCGGAAGTGCCTCCTTATTATGCACAAAAAATGAATACTCCCCCGGCTAGCTGGGACCACCTTGCTGGGAGGCTGACTTGTGGGCCTACTAAGTTGACGGGGACGGAGGGCTTTGTCAACTTAGTCAATATGCATGATTCTAGCTCCAGTGACCGTACGATGTCCATCCAACGGCTGTAGTGCTTCTTCAACCTCTGGTCTTCTTGCTCCAGCCGCCCAAACCAGCGCCGGTCGTGCCTCGTGCTCCTGCCTCACCGCCCCCTACTACTCCCACCGCTGGCCAGGCCATCCCTCTACTCACCCACACCCCCTGTTATTCTGCGGCGATGGCAGCCTCACACCGCAGCGAACCAGTGAACCCTCGTACTCCTCTACGGGTGGGCATCCACTGCCGCGTCTTCCCCGGCTCCGCGTCGTCCCCTTCCTAGGCCTCGCCGTCGTCCACCGCCCTGGTGTTCTCGGGGCGGCATGGTCAACGTGGTCAAGGAACGACTTCCATCGGACGTGGAATGTACGTGGAGAGGCTGACAGCTGGGTCCACGGCCGCAGCTAGGAAGTGCCTCCTTATTACATGCAAAATAATTATTTCTCCACCTGACAGCAGGGACCCACCGGACGGGCCACCGTATTTCGCCCCCTAACTGCTGGGACCCACCAGCCACATCTTCGCAGGCAAGGAAGTGCCTGATAGTCGGGACCCACCTGGTCGAAGCGTATGTAGCGTTGTCATTCTGGTCGCGAACATGTACGTACATATATACTGGTGGATGTAGAGGCATGCACATGTCATAGTAGAGGCGGCCAGGGTGCAAGAAAGAAAGTACGGCCACGTATGTGTACATACGGGCGGGGTCTCGAACGCCTACTCACGCATACGTATGGCGAGGGCTCGTGTACATGGCTGGGTCGGAATGGAGAAACAGCGTCGTCGTCGTGTTCATGGGTCGGAACGGAATACGTGGTCGTGTTCATCGGGAGGGCTTGGACGGAAGAGGCGATGGAAACAAGGCCTGGCGTACCGCACAACGAAGGAAACGGACCTCCTACGGTCGAAACGGGGGTCCTGTTGATCGGGAGGGGTGTGGCGTACCGCAAAACGGAGGAAACGGACCTCCTACGTCGAAACGGGGGTCCTGTTGATCGGGAGGGGTGTGGCGTACCGCAAAACGGAGGAAACGGACCTCCTACGGTCGAAACGGGGGTCCTGTTGATCGGGAGGGGTGTGGCGTATTGCAAAACGGAGGAAACGGACTTGTGTTGGAGTGCTACAGTCAAAGGGTTCATCGGGAGGGGTCTGGCGCGTACCAACTCCATGGGATACTGTTCATCTCCACCGTCGGACCCCCTCCAGCCTCCACGAGCTACTGTTCATCCACCGTCGACCTCCTCCAGCCTCCACGGGCTCCTGTTCATCCAGCCTCCACCGCGCGCTACTCCACCGCTACTGTTCAACCACCCCTCCACTGTCTACTGTTCATCCATCCCTCCACACCACGGGGTCCTGTTCAACCACCCTCCACGGGCACCCCCCCACCGTCTACTGTTCATCCTGCCCTCCACACCACGGGGTCCTGTTCATCCACCCCTCCACGGGCACCCCTCCACCGTCTACTGTTCATCCAGCCCTCCACCACACCACGGGGTCCTGTTCATCCAGAGGCAACGCCACCGCTCATTGTTCATCCCCCCCGCAACGCTCACTGTTCATCCCATCGATCGGCTTCAGTTAGCAGTAGTAGCCAAGGAATCGCTCGATCGGGTTCAGTTACAGCCATCGATTGATCGCTCGGGTCCAGTAACGCGTAGCCTGCAGTGCAATCGCTCGGGTTCAGTTAGAGCCCAACGCCTCGCTCGGGTTCAGTTAGAGCCAACGCCTCGCACACACGCACGCGTACGTGTACGAGAGAAACGCGCATCGCTCGGCCCCCGACCTCCCACCGTAACCGGGAACTCCCCGAAATTTTCCTCCCCCTTGCTTCTACCATGGTTTTTTCCGTCATGGACGGCCCAAAGAATGTCATGCAGCTGCGTCTCCGGCCCGCCCAGGATGAAAAGCCCATTTTCTGTCATGATTTTTTGTCATAGAAGTAGGAGCCCACCACATCTATGATGATACCGGGTTTTGTCACAATTATCGTCATAGAAGTGTCATATGTATGACAAAAAAAATTCGGTCGGCCCAAAATGTCACGAATGTGTCTTTTTTGTAGTGTTTTTAGTAGCCTTTATTTAATTTGCGTAAATCAATTACCATCCTATACCCTGTAATAATTCTTTGAGGAATCAATTCATCTTTATCATTAGGAACAACAGTAATACCTCCTTTCTTAGGGACACAATGGACAGGACTTACCCACTGACTATCGGCAAGGAGATAAATTATACCTGCCTCAAGGAGCTTTAGTATTTCCTTTCTTACCACTTCTTTCATCTTGGGGTTCAGCCTTCGTTGATGATCAATAACTGGTTTGGCATCTTTCTCCAAATTTATTTTATGTTGACATAGACTAGGACTAATGCCCTTAAGATAAGAGTATATCCAATAGCAGCACGGTGTTTCTTTAGAGTTTTCAATAATCTCTCTTCTTCATGCTCTAAAAGGTTAGCACTAATAATAACATGATATATCTTCTTTTCATCAAGATAAGCATATTTAAGAGTATCTGGCAATGGTTTAAGTTCAAACACGGGATCACCCTTGGGTGGAGGGGGATCCCCTAGGATTTCAACAGGCAAATTGTGTTTCAGAATAGGTTCATGTTTAAAGAATACCTCATCTGTTTCCCTTCTTTCATTCATAAACATATCATTTTCATGGTCTAGCAAATATTGTTCTAAAGGATCACTAGGAGGTACGGCAATAGAAGCAAGACCAATAATTTCATCCCTGCTAGGCAATTCTTCTTCATGGTGTTGTCTACTAAATTTAGAGAAATTAAACTCATGGGACATATCATCCAAACCAATAGTAACAACATTCTTTTCGCAGTCTATCCTAGCATTAATAGTGTTCAAGAAGGGTCTACCAAAATAATGGGACAAAAGCTATCTTGTGGGGAACCAAGGACAAGAAAATCAGCAGGATATTTAGTTTTCCCACACAAGACTTCAACATCTCTAACAATTCCCATTGGTGAAATAGTATCTCTATTGGCAAGCTTAATTGTGACATCAATATCTTCTAACTCAGCAAGTGCAATTTCATGCATAATTTCTTTGTATAAGTCAAAGGGTATTGCACCAACACTAGCACCCATATCACACAAGCCATAATAACAATGATCTCCTATTTTAACAGAAATAACAGGCACACCTACCACAGGTCTATGTTTATCTTTAGCACAAGATTTGGCAATTCTAGCAGTTTCACCACAGAAATAAATAACATGCCCATGGATATTATCAGCCAAGAGATCTTTAACAATAGCAATATTAGGTTCAACTTTAACTTGCTCAGGAGGTGTATAACTTCTAATATTGCTTTTACGAACCACAGTTGAAGCTTTAGCATGATCCTTTATTCTAACAGGGAAAGGTGGTTTCTCAACATAAGAAGTAGGAACAATAGGATCATTATAAGTGACAGTCTTTTCTTCAACTTTAATAGGTGCATCTACTTTTACTTCTATGGGAGGATGATATTTAAACCACTTCTCCTTGGGGAGATCAACATAAGTAGCAAAATATTCACAGAAAGAAGCTACTATCTCAGAGTCAAGTTCATATTTAGTGCTAAATTTACGAAAAACATCAGTATCCATAAAAGATTTAACACAATCAAACTTAGGTGTCATACCTGACTCCTTACCTTCGTCGAGATCCCAATCTTCAGAGTTGCGTTTAATTCTATCCAATAAATTCCATTTGAATTCAATAGTCTTCATCGTAAAAGAGCCAGCACAAGAAGTATCGAGCATGGTTCGATTGTTATCAGAAAGCCAAGCATAAAAACTTTGAAGAATTATTTCTCTTGGGAGCTCATGATTGGGGCATGAATATAACATTGATTTAAGCCTCCCCCAAGCTTGAGCGATGCTTTCTCCTTCGCGAGGCCAAAAATTATATATATAATTGCGATCACGATGAACAAGATGCATAGGATAAAACTTCTGATGAAATTCCAATTTCAATCGTTTGTAGTTCCATGACCCCGTATCATCACATAGCCTATACCATGTCAATGCATCTCCCTCCAAAGATAAAGGGAGACCTTCTTTTTAACAACATCATCGGGTATACCTACAAGCTTAAATAATCCACAAACTTCATCGACATAGATTAGGTGCTCATCAGGATGCTTTGTTCCATCTCCTACAAAAGGATTATCTAGCAGTTTTTCTAACATACCCGAAGGAACTTCAAAGGGAACATTTTCATTTTCAATAGGTTCAGTAGGTTGAGGAGCAACTCTTTGCTCTACTGGTCGGGGTGAAGATACCCCAAACAAGCCCCTCGGAGGATTACTTTCCATAGTAACAAGTGACAGTAAATTTCAGCACACTGTATAAATTTTTCCTTACAAAATTCCACCTACCAAAGGCGCTTCACTCCCCGGCAACGGCGCCAGAAAGAGTCTTGATGACCCACAAGTATAGGGGATCTATCGTAGTCCTTTCGATAAGTACGAGTGTCGAACCCAACGAGGAGCAGAAGGAAATGATAAGCGGTTTTCAGCAAGGTATTCTCTGCAAGTACTGAAATAAGTGGTAACAGATAGTTTTGTGATAAGATAAATTGTAACGAGCAACAAGTAACAAAAGTAAATAAAGTGCAGCAAGGTAGCCCAATCCTTTTTGTAGAAAAGGACAAGCCTGGACAAACTCTTATAATGAGAAAAGCGCTCCCAAGGACACATGGGAATATCGTCAAGCTAGTTTTCATCACGTTCATATGATTCACGTTCGGTACTTTGATAATTTGATATGTGGGTGGACCGGTGCTTGGGTGTTGTTCTTACTTGAACAAGCATCCCACTTATGATTAACCTATATTGCAAGCATCCGCAACTACAACAAAAGTATTAAGGTAAACCTAACCATAGCATGAAACATATGGATCCAAATCAGCCCCTTACGAAGCAACGCATAAACTAGGGTTTAAGCTTCTGTCACTCTAGAGACCCATCATCTACTTATTACTTCCCAATGCCTTCCTCTAGGCCCAAATAATGGTGAAGTGTTATGTAGTCGATGTTCACATAACACCACTTGAGGATAGACAACATACATCTCATCAAAATATCGAACGAATACCAAATTCACATGACTACTAATAGCAAGACTTCTCCCATGTCCTCAGGAACAAACGTAACTACTCACATAGCATATTCATGTTCATAATTAGAGGGGTATTAATATGCATAAAGGATCTGAACACATGATCTTCCACCAAATAAACCAACTAGCATCAACTACAAGGAGTAATCAACACTACTAGTAACCTACTAGTACAAATCCCGGACTTGGAGACAAGAATTGGATACAAGAGATGAACTAGGGTTTTGAGAGGAGAAGGTGCTGGTGAAGATGCTGATGGAGATTGCCCCCTCCTGATGAGAGGAGCGTTGGTGATGACGATGGCGATGATTTCCCCCTCTCCGAGGGAAGTGTCCCCGGCAGAACAGCTCTGCCGGAGCCCTAGATTGGTCCCGCCCAGGTTTTGCTGCGTGGCGGCGGAGTCTCTTCCCGAAAAGTTTCTTATGATTTTTTCCTCGACGGAAGACCTCATATAGCAGAAGATGGCCATCGGAGAGCCAACAGGGAGCCCACGAGGCAGGGGCGCGCCTTGGGGGCTAGGGCGCGCCCCCACCCTCATGGCGAGGTGGGTCCCCCTCTGGTGTACTTCTTCCGCTCAATATTTTTTATTATTTCCAAAACTGACTTTTGTGGAGTTTCAGGACTTTTGGAGTTGTGCAGAATAGGTCTCTAATATTTGCTCCTTTTCCAGCCCAGAATTCCAGCTGCCGGCATTTTCCCTCCTTATGTAAACCTTGTAAAATAAGAGAGAATAAGCATAAGTATTGTGACATAACGTGTAATAATAGCCCATAATGCAATAAATATCGATATAAAAGCATGATGCAAAATGGACATATCAAGCACACAAGAGCAAAACCAAGTGGTACGGTTAAGGGCATCCACAATGTGTAGCCAAATGTGAAAATAGCTTTTGGCATCGTGGGAACCATTGTGGACGGTGTTTCCAAAGCCAAAAGGATGGAACCGAAGCACCCTGATTGATTGATTGAAGGAATAGAAAAATGCAACGTCTCTCCTCTTTCTCCCGTGCTTGGACGCATGTACATTATAGAGCACAGAGTCTACTCCCCTGTCCCTTCTATCACAAATCACAAAGGAGTGAGGCGTCAAATCACAAAGTACGGATGAAGCAACCATCATTTCACTCTTTGCGGACTTCGCTTCTCCATCGTCTTCTTCGAGAAACCATCTCACCGCACTAAGCTGGATGGATGATGCTATTGTGTACTAGTAGTACTAGTACATTTACGCGTCCTTTGGTTCAATGGACTTCCTGGATGCAAATAAGGCGGTTGTCTCGGCTTGCAGGCGGCACTTGCGAACGACTTACTGTGGTCTCCCTCAATGGTGTTCTCCGTCGAACGCACTTCACCAAACCACAACGTTCCAGATATCGTCGACGTCACCGCAATGGGAAAGGAAGTCAAATATAATAGTTACTACCTCCATTTTTTTGTACACAAGCTAGTATATCAAAATTACAATTTGCAAAAGGCCACTAACACTAATTGAGGCAAAATTGATGGGGTTTTTTAACCTTGCTTTATAGTTGTGCATGCAGCCCGGGAGTGATGACAGACCAAATGCATGCATGCAGCATGCATATAAGAGGCAGGGGAAGCACGCTTGCGGAGAATCCGAGAAGACTCAAGCAGGAATCAAGGAAAAGGAGCCAATGACTCCATGCGTATTAAGAGCCATACATTTCTCTAGGTCCTTGCATGCAGGGGTAAAATTGTCCAAAATAATGCACGGGGTGGTCTGCTTGGTATGCGTGCACCGAGTTATAAGCAAACTAAAAAAGAGCGGAGGGAGTATACTAGCAACCAAGGATATTAATATCCCTTGCATGCATGTGGAAGTGAGAAGGTTGGTTTGCATGATGCTGCATTAATCAAGCGATGATGAGTGAGATGGTTAGCTCTTTGGGCCTTGCAGAAAAAAATACGCATTAATTGACACGTGAAACGAGGATTTGTATCGATTAATCCCGTGAAGGAAAACCCCGCCTTTCTTTTTTAACACTAGTACTCCTAGTACATACTTATCCTGTTTGGGTCTAGGCCTTGCATTGCCATACTTCACCACACATTTTTGCCAAGCTTGCCTAAAGTTTTCAAAATGAAAAGGAGGTACACTTGCGCACGGCTGTCGTGGTCGCACCGCACCCTCACACGGTCGCTCATGCACGCCGCAGTCGCACCGCACCCTCACACAGTCGCTCCTGCACGCCGCAAACCCAACCAAGGGAACGCACCCTCACTGACACATGATGTCGCATGTGAACAAACCAAACTCAGCCATCCTACCGCTGACACATAATTTTTGTTCATAGAGTATGTTTATCCAACCGCATGTTGGGGAGTATCTGTACGGCCCGTGCGGTGGTCTGTTGGGGAAGAAGAAGAGGTGAGGAAGAAGGGTTAGGAGACGTAGGATATTCATCCAACCGCCTGAAATGGTAGACTCACCCAAGTTAGGCGACTTGCATAACAATATATGTTTTTACATAGAAAAAGATCCATAAAAACAACAACATAAAGAAAAACTATCACTGCCTGCGGAACGAGACGGCCTCGTCATCTTTGGCTGCCGGCGCGAACCAGCCGTAGCTGCCAACGTGTGTCTCTGCACCGTGGTTGTCCTCGGCCTCCAGCTACTCGTTCACGTGGAGCGTGCGGGCGCTCTGCACGGATGAGAGCACCGCCAGGTTCAAGTCAAGGACGTCCAGTTCCGCCTGCAGGAGGGCCTCTATGGCAGCGGCATCCGCGCACTCCGTGTCGAGTCAAGCCTCCGCCGCCCGATTCAAGTCCAGGACGTCCGGTTCCGCTTGCAGGAGGGCCCCGATGAGAGTGGCATCCGCGCGCTCCGCGTTGAGTTGAGCCTCTGCCACCCGGTTCAAGTCCAGGACTTCCGGTTCCGCCTGCAGGAGGGCCTCGATGGCAGCGGCATCCGCGCGCTCCGCCTCAAGTTGAGCCTCCGCCACCCAGTTCACATCCACGACATCCGGTTCCGCCTGCAGGAGAGCCTCGATGGCAGCGGCATGCGCGTGCTCCGCGTCGAGTTGAGCCTCTACCTCTCGGTCCTCCTTTAGTATCGCTAGGTTGAACCGCTGGTCCGCCTGCACCATGGGGGACTCGGACACCGGCACAAAGTCGACGTCCATCGTCTCATACCCATCGGGGGCCTTCTGCACCGCGACCTCCACCATGAACATTGGATTGGCTTCCTCCTCGTAGCTTGGCTCCAGAGAACTCGGGGATTGGCCCACCGCAAAGCGAGCTTGGGAAAGGAGGTCTGTGGCGCGGACCACCGCCGCGATTTCTGCGCGGCGCTCCGGCATCAGCATCTTGTAGTACGTGATCTTTTGGCGCACCATGGCTTTCCGGCAAACTAGGGGACGCTTGATGCGGGCTAGGGGATCGAAAGGTGGGGGAATGGGCTAGATATTACGTGTGGTTTTCGGGCAATGGCTGGCGTAGGCCGAGCAGTGAAGGTTCTGGTGTGAATAGTGGTTCCGGTGACGACCGGTCAATCGGTTTTGACTGTACATCGCTCTTGTCGCGTTCGCGTTGCTGCCCGGCAAGTTGGACCCTCCACGTCGCTCACCGAATGGAACGAGCTTCGTCTTGCGTTTTCGCTCGCTTGTGGGACCGCAGTTGAGAGCAAACCAACGTCCCTCCCCCTCCCCCGTCTGCGTCATTTATGAAGGAAATATGCCCTAGAGGCAATAATAAAGTTATTATTTATTTCCTTATTTCATGATAAATGTTTATTATTCATGCTAGAATTGTATTAACTGAAAACATAATACATGTGTGAATACATAGACAAACATAGTGTCACTAGTATGCCTCTACTTGATTAGCTCGTTAATCAAAGATGGTTAAGTTTCCTAACCACAAACATGAGTTGTCATTTGATTAACGGGATCACATCATTAGGAGAATGATGTGATTGACTTGACCCATTCCGTTAGCTTAGCACACGATCGTTTAGTATGTTGCTATTGCTTTCTTCATGACTTATACATGTTCCCATGACTATGAGATTATACAACTCCCGTTTACCGGAGGAACACTTTGTGTGCTACCAAACATCACAACATAACTGGGTGATTATAAAGGTGCTCTACAGGTGTCTCCGAAGGTATATGTTGGGTTGGCATATTTCCAGATTAGGATTTGTCACTCCGATTGTCGGAGAGGTATCTCTGGGCCCTCTCGGTAATGCACATCACTTAAGCCTTGCAAGCATTGCAACTAATGAGTTAGTTGCGGGATGATGTATTACGGAACGAGTAAAGAGACTTGCCGATAACGAGATTGAACTAGGTATTGAGATACCGACGATCGAATCTCGGGCAAGTAACATACCGATGACAAAGGGAACAACGTATGTTGTTATGCGGTCTGACCGATAAAGATCTTCGTAGAATATGTGGGAGCCAATATGAGCATCTAGGTTCCGCTATTGGTTATTGACCAGAGACGTGTCTCGGGCATGTCTACATAGTTCTCGAACCCGTAGGGTCCGCACGCTTAACATGACGATGATAGTAATATTATGAGTTTATATGTTTTGATGTACCGAAGGTTGTTCAGAGTCCCGGATGTGATCACGGACATGACGAGGAGCCTCGAAATGGTCGAGACATGAAGATTGATATATTGGAAACCTATGTTTGGATATCGGAAGTGTTCCGGGTGAAATCGGGATTTTACCGGAGTACCGGGAGGTTACCGGAACCCCCCCGGTAACTTAATGGGCCTTAGAGGGCCTTCGTGGAAGAGAGAAGAGGCAGCCAGGGCAGGGCCGTGCCCCCCTTTCCTTCCTCTCCTCCACCTCTTCCCCCTCTCTCTCCTAGTCCAACATGGAAAGGGGGGAGTCCTACTCCCGGTAGGAGTAGGACTCCTCCTGGCGCGCCTCTCCCCTTGGCCGGCCGCACCCCCTTGCTCCTTTATATACGGGGGCAAGGGGGCACCCCATAGACACAACAATTGATCAGTTGATCTTTTAGCCGTGTGCGGAGCCCCCCTCCACCATAGTCCACCTCGATAATACTGTAGTGGTGCTTAGGCGAAGCCCTGCGTCGGTAGAACATACACGTCGTCACCACGCCGTCGTGCTGATGAAACTCTCCCTCAACACTCGGCTGGATCGGAGTTCGAGGGACGTCATCGGGCTGAACGTGTGCTGAACTCGGAGGTGCCGTGCATTTGGTACTTGATCGGTCGGATCGTGAAGACGTACGACTACATCAACCGCGTTGTGATAACGCTTCCGCTTTCGGTCTACGAGGGCACGTGGACACACTCTCCCCTCTCGTTGCTATGCATCACCATGACCTTGTGTATGCGTAGGAAAATATTTGAAATTACTATGTTCCCCAACAGTGGTATCAGAGCCAGGTTTTATGCGTTGATGTTATATGCATGAGTAGAACACAAGTGAGTTGTGGGCGATATAAGTCATACTGCTTACCAGCATGTCATACTTTGGTTCGGCGGTATTGTTGGATGAAGCGGCCCGGACCAACATTAGGCGTACGCTTACGCGAGACTGGTTCTACCGACGTGCTTTGCACACAGGTGGCTGGCGGGTGTCAGTTTCTCCAACTTTAGTTGAACTGAGTGTGGCTATGCCCGGTCCTTGCGAAGGTTAAAACAGCACCAACTTGACAAACTATCGTTGTCGTTTTTATGCGTAGGTAAGAACGGTTCTTGCTAAGCCCGTAGTTGCCACGTAAAATTTGCAACAACAAAGTAGAGGACGTCTAACTTGTTTTTGCAGGGCATGTTGTGATGTGATATGGTCAAGACATGATGCTAAATTTTATTGTATGAGATGATCATGTTTTGTAACCGAGTTATCGGCAACTGGCAGGAGCCATATGGTTGTCGCTTTATTGTATGCAATGCAATCGCCCTGTAATGCTTTACTTTATCACTAAGCGGTAGCGATAGTCGTAGAAGCATAAGATTGGCGAGACGACAACAATGCTACCATGTAGATAAAGGTGTCACACCAATGACGATGGTGATCATGACGGTTCTTCAGAGATGGAAAGCACAAGATGATGATGGCCATATCATATCACTTATATTGATTACATGTGATGTTTATCTTTTATGCATCTTATCTTGCTTTGATTGACGGTAGCATTATAAGATGATCTCTCACTAAATTTCAAGATAAAAGTGTTCTCCCTGAGTATGCACCGTTGCCAAAATTCGTCGTGCCCAGACACCAAGTGATGATCGGGTGTGATAAGCTCTAGTCCATCTACAACGGGTGCAAGCCAGTTTTGCACACGCAGAATACTCGGGTTAAACTTGACGAGCCTAGCATATGCAGATATGGACTCGGAACAGTGAGACCGAAAGGTCGAGCATGAATCATATAGTAGATATGATCAACATAGTGATGTTCACCGTTGAAAACTACTCCATTTCACGTGATGATCGGTTATGGTTTAGTTGATTTGGATCACGTGATCACTTAGAAGAATAGAGGGGTGTCTATCTAAGTGGGAGTTCTTAAGTAATATGATTAATTGAACTTTTATTTATCATGAACTTAGTCCTGGTAGTATTAGCATATCTATGTTGTAGATCAATAGCTCGCGTTTAGCTCCCCTGTTTTATTTTGATATGTTCCTAGAGAAAACTGAGTTGAAAGATGTTAGTAGCAATGATGCGGATTGGATCCATGATCTGAGGATTTTCCTCATTGCTGCACAGAAGAATTATGTCCTTGATACACCGCTAGGTGACAGACCGATTGCAGGAGCAAAAGCAGACGTTATGAACGTTTGGCAAGCTCAATATGATGACTACTTGATAGTTTAGTGCACCATGCTTAACGGCTTAGAATCGGGACTTCAAAGACGTTTTGAATGTCATGGACCATATGAGATGTTCCAGGAATTGAAGTTAATATTTCAAGCAAGTACCCGAGTTGAGAGATATGAAGTCTCCAACAAGTTCTATAGCTAAAAGATGGAGGAGAATAGCTCAAGTAGTGAGCATGTGCTCTGATTGTCTGGGTACTACAATCACTTGAATCAAGTGGGAGTTAATCTTCCAGATAATATAGTGATTGACAGAGTTCTCTAGTCACTATCACTAAGTTACTAGAACTTCGTGATGAACTATAATATGCAAGGGATAACGGAAACGATTCCCAAGCTCTTCGTGATGCTGAAATCGACGAAGGTAGAAATCAAGAAAAACATCAAGTGTTGATGGTTGACAAGACCACTAGTTTCAAGAAAAAGGCAAAGGGAAGAAGGGGAACTTCAAGTAGAACGGCAAGCAAGTTGCTGCTCAAGTGAAGAAGCCCAAGTCTGGACCTAAGCCAGAGACTAAGTGCTTCTACTGCAAAGGGACTAGTCACTGGAAGCGGAACTGCCCCAAGTATTTGGCGGATAAGAAGGATGGCAAAGTGAACAAAGGTATATTTGATATTCATGTTATTGATGTGTACTTTACTAGTGTTTATAGAAACCCCTCAGTATTTGATACTAGTTCAGTTGCTAAAATTAGTAACTCGAAACGGGAGTTGCAGAATAAACAGAGACTAGTTAAGGGAGAAGTGATGATGTGTGTTGGAAGTGGTTCCAAGATTGTTATAATCATCATCGCAGACTACCTATACTTTCGGGATTAGTATTGAACCTAAATAAGTGTTATTTGGTGTTTGCGTTGAGCATGAATATGACTTGATCATGTTTATTGCAATACGGTTATTCATTTAAGTTAGAGAACAATTGTTGTTCTGTTTACATGAATAAAACCTTCTATGGTCATACACACCAACGAAAATGGTTTGTTGGATCTCGATTGTAATGATACACATATTCATAATATTGAAGCCAAAAGATGCAAAGTTAATAATGATAGTGTAACTTGTTTGTGGCACTGCCGTTTAGGTCATATTGGTGTAAAGCGCATGAAGAAACTCCATGCTGATGGGATTTTGGAATCACTTGATTATGAATCACTTGATGCTTGCGAACCATGCCTTATGGGCAAGATGACTAAAACTTCGTTCTCCAGAACAATGGAGCAAGCAACTGTCTTATTGGAAATAATACATACTGATGTATGCGATCCGATGAGTGTTGAGGCTCGTGGCAGGTATTGTTATTTTCTGACCTTCACAGATTATTTGAGTAGATATGGGTATATCTACTTGATGAAACATAAGTCTGAAACATTTGAACAATTCAAAGAATTTCAGAGTAAAGTGGAAAATCATCGTGACAAGAAAATAAGGTTTCTATGTTCTGATCACGGAGACGAATATTGGAGTTACGGGATTGGTCTTCAATTAAAACAATGTGGAATAGTTTCACAAATTCGTGCCACCTGGAACACCACAGCATAATGGTGTGTTCGATCGTCATAACTGTACTTTATTGGATATAGTGCAATCTATGATGTCTCTTACCGATTTACCACTATCGTTTTGGGGTTATGCATTAGAGACATCTGCATTCACGTTAAATAGGGCACCATATAAATCCATTGAGAGAACATCGTATGAACTGTGGTTTAGCAAGAAACATAAGTTGTCGTTTCTTAAAGTTTGGGGTTGCGATGCTTATGTGAAAAAGTTTCATCCTGATAAGCTCAAACCCAAATCTGAGAACTGTGTCTTCATAGGATACCCAAAGGAGAAAGTTGGGTACACCTTCTATCACAGATCTGATGGAAAGACATTAGTTGCTAATAATGGATCCTTTCTAGAGAAAGTGTTTCTCTCGAAAGAAGTGAGTGGGAGGAAAGTAGAACTTGATAAGGTAACTGTACCTGCTCCCTTATTGGAAAGTAGTTCATCACAGAAATCTGTTCATGTGACTCCTACACCAATTAGTGAGGAAGCTAATGATGATGATCATGTAACTTTAGATCAAATTACTACCGAACCTCGTAGGTCAACCAGAGTGAGATCCGCACCAGAGTGGTACGGTAATCCTGTTCTGGAGGTCATGTTACTAGACCATGACGAACCTACGAACTATGAAGAAGCGATGAGCCCAGATTCCGCAAAATGGCTTGAGGCCATGAAATCTGAGATGGGATCATGTATGAGAACAAAGTGTGGACTTTGGTTGACTTGCCCGATGATCGTCAAGCAATTGAGAATAAATGGATCTTCAAGAAGAAGACTGACGCTGACGATAATGTTACCGTCTACAAAGCTCGACTTGTTGCAAAAGGTTTTCGACAAGTTCAAGGGATTAACTACGATGAGACCTTCTCACCCGTAGCGATGCTTAAGTCTGTCCGAAGCATGTTAGCGATCGCCGCATTTTATGATTATGAAATTTGGCAGATGGATGTCAAAACTGCATTCCTGAATGGATTTCTGGAAGAAGAGTTGTATATGATGCAACTGGAAGGTTTTGTCGATCCAAAGGGAGCTAACAAAGTGTGCAAGCTCCAGCGATCCATTTATGGACTGGTGCAAGCCTCTCGGAGTTGGAATAAACGCTTTGATAGTGTGATCAAAGCATTTGGTTTTGTATAGACTTTTGGAGAAGCCTGTATTTACAAGAAAGTGAGTGGGAGCTCTGTAGCATTTCTAATATTATATGTGGATGACATATTGTTGATTGGAAATGATATAGAATTTCTGGATAGCATAAAGGGATACTTGAATAAGAGTTTTTCAAAGAAAGACCTCGGTGAAGCTGCTTACATATTGAGCATCAAAATCTATAGAGATAGATCAAGACGCTTGATAAGTTTTTCAATGAGTACATACCTTGACAAGATTTTGAAGTAGTTCAAAATAGAACAGTCAAAGAAAGAGTTCTTGCCTGTGTTACAAGGTGTGAAATTGAGTAAGACTCAAAGCCCGACCACGGAAGAAGATAGAAAGAGAATGAAAGTCATTCCCTATGCCTTGGCCATAGGTTCTATAAAGTATGCCATGCTGTGTACCAGATCTATTGTATACCCTACACTGATTTTGGCAAGGGAGTTAAATAGTGATCTAGGAGTAGATCACTGGACAGCGGTCAAAATTATCCTTAGTGGAATAAGGATATGTTTCTCAATTATGGAGGTGACAAAAGGTTCGTCGTAAACGGTTACGTCGATGCAAGCTTTGACACCGATCTGGATGACTCAAAGTCTCGATCTAGATACATATTGAAAGTGGGAGCTATTAGCTAGAGTAGCTCCGTGCAGAGCATTGTAAACATAGAAATTTGCAAAATACTTACGGATCTGAATGTGACAGGCCCGTTGACTAAAATTATCTCACAAGCAAAACATGATCACACCTTAGTACTCTTTGGGTGTTAATCACATAGCGATGTGAACTAGATTCCTGACTCTAGTAAACCCTTTGGGTGTTGGTCACATGTCGATGTGAACTAAGGGTGTTAACCACATAAAGATGTGAACCGTTGATGTTAAATTACATGGCGATGTGAACTAGATTATTGACTATAGTGCAAGTGGGAGACTGAAGAAATATGCCCTAGAGGCAATAATAAAATTATTATTTATTTCCATATTTCATGGTAAATGTTTATTATTCATGCTAGAATTGTATTAACCGGAAACATAATACGTGTGAATACATAGACAAACATAGTGTCACTAGTATGCCTCTACTTGACAAGATCGTTAATCAAAGATGGTTAAGTTTCCTAATAATAGACATGAGTTGTCATTTGATTAACGGGATCACATCATTAGGAGAATGATGTGATTGACTTGACCCATTCCGTTAGCTTAGCACACGATCATTTAGTATGTTGCTATTGCTTTCTTCATGACTTATACATGTTCCCATGACTATGAGATTATGCAACTCCCGTTTACCGGAGGAACACTTTGTGTGCTACCAAACATCACAACATAACTGGGTGATTATAAAGGTGCTCTACAGGTGTCTCCGAAGGTATATGTTGGGTTGGCGTATTTCGAGATTAGGATTTGTCACTCCGATTGTCGGAGAGGTATCTCTGGGCCCTCTCGATAATGCACATCACTTAAGCCTTGCAAGCATTGCAACTAATGAGTTAGTTGCGGGATGATGTATTACGGAACGAGTAAATAGACTTGCCGGTAACGAGATTGAACTAGGTATTGAGATACCGATGATCGAATCTCGGGCAAGTAACATACCGATGACAAAGGGAACAACGTATGTTGTTATGCGGTCTGACCGATAAAGATCTTCGTAGAATATGTGGGAGCCAATATGAGCATCCAGGTTCCACTATTGGTTATTGGCCGGAGACTTGTCTCGGTCATGTCTACATAGTTCTCGAACCCGTAGGGTCCGCACGCTTAACGTTTCGATGACAGTTATATTATGAGTTTATATGTTTTGATGTACCGAAGGTTGTTCGGAGTCCCGGATGTGATCACGGACATGACGAGGACTCTCGAAATAGTCGAGACATGAAGATTGATATATTGGAAACCAATGTTTGGATATCGGAAGTGTTCCGGGTGAAATCGGGATTTTACCGGAGTACCGGGAGGTTACCGGAACCCCCTGGGGACTTAATGGGCCTTAGTGGGCCTTGGTGGAAAGAGAGGAGAGGCGGCCAAGGCATGGGCCGCACCCCCTCCCCCCTAGTCCGAATAGGACAAGGAGAGGGGGCGGCGCCCCCCTTTCTTCTTCTCCTCCACCTCTTTCCCCTCTCTCTCCTAGTCCAACAAGGAAAAGGAGGGAGTCCTACTCCCGGTAGGAGTAGGACTCCTCCTGGCGCGCCCCTCTCTAGGCCGGCACCCCCCCTTGCTCCTTTATATACGGGGGCAAGGGGCACCCCATAGAGACAACAATTGATCGTTTGATCTTTTAGCCGTGTGCGGTCCCCCCTCCACCATAGTCCACCTCGATAATATTGTAGCGGTGCTTAGGCAAAGCCCTGCGTCGGCAGAACATCATCATCGTCACTACGCCGTCGTGCTGACGAAACTCTCCCTCAACACTCGGCTGGATCGGAGTTCGAGGGACGTCATCGGGCTGAACGTGTGCGAACTCGGAGGTGCCGTGCGTTCGGTACTTGATCGGTCGGATCGTGAAGACGTACGACTACATCAACCGCGTTGTGCTAACGCTTCCGCTTTCGGTCTACGAGGGCACGTGGACACACTCTCCCCTCTCATTGCTATGCATCACCATGATCTTGCGTATGCGTAGGAAATTTTTTGAAATTACTACGTTCCCCAACAATTTAAACTACCACTCCCTCCATTT
Source organism: Triticum urartu (assembly GCF_003073215.2). Classification (NCBI taxonomy): domain Eukaryota; kingdom Viridiplantae; phylum Streptophyta; class Magnoliopsida; order Poales; family Poaceae; genus Triticum; species Triticum urartu. Next base: position 233,707,472 of record NC_053022.1, read on the forward strand.
TATGCGGAGTAAATAAAAACAGAGGGAGTATACTACGGATAAGGATACCCTGACATGGCCGAACCCATTGAGTAACTGACATGCGGGGCCTAGCAAGCATGGGGTCCGCCAGTAAGTGACTGAAAGGGAGGGTAAGGCAGGGATACCTACGTCAGATGATCCACTTCCACTACTACTCCCTCTTTCCATTTACTATACAGGGCCTAATGTGTTTTTCGAGGCTAACTTTGATCAAATGTTAGAGTAATAATATATGACATGCAACTTACACAAAGCATACTCCCCTTACTTTTTCACATCTCTCTCCTCCACATAGGCCCTATATAAATAGAAGGAGGGAGTACTACTATGAGCAGTGCATACTCTAGTACAGATGTTGTCAGTACTCCACTAGTACTATTGGACAGGGAGCTTAAAAAAAGTTACTATTGGACTGGCTATACGTGGCAAAATCCTAGTAGGAAGAGCATGCGCGATAACAAGCACATTCACGTGGTTGAAAACAAATTGGAAACCATCTCGAGTACAAAACTAGGAGTACTTACGAATCTAACGATATTGATTGGGCGTTGTTGAATGTTGATACTTTTTTTATGAAAGTAGAGATACTTTGACTACACATAAAACTTATATGTAAACTAGAAAGGATAGGAGGGAGTATATTGTACGTTCAAAAACAAAACGAACATTGAATACCCTTTATATATGATTTGCAGATGCTATGATCACCGGTTCAAAATTTTGAATCCGCCTTAGGTATCACACATGCCCCCACTCGTTCTCTCTCGATTTCATCTCGGGGTCTGGAGATCGATTGAAAGAGGACTAGGGTGGGTACAATATGTTCGTTTCACTTATGAACGTACAATATACTCCCTCTGATCCCCACAGACCCCCCCCCACCCCCGCTGATCATTTCTATCATAGAAACAGACCAAACCTTTATCTCCTTGACACGCAATTGATCTCTCACATCACTCGATCTCGTCAACATGTGCCGGGGCATGAATCGAATGGGATGTACACTAAGACGAGCGACACTAGTGGAGCAAGTGAACTTAATAACGTTGTTTGTATCAAGAAATTACAAAGAATAAGCATTTAGCACATGCAAAATGACCTGCGCCCCGCCACCCATGCTCCAAAGCTGCCTCGTCGCGCGCGATCGTCGGCGCGCGGTTATGGGGACCACATCTCCTGTCCGGACCTTTAACTCTCTCAGAGCGCAACCGCGCGAGTTCTTGTGGAGACGGTCACGCGGGCACGCTGACGTTCATGTGACGGTCAGCTTTCCCACGGTACCCATACGAGCCCATGCATGGGTGCGCTGAATGTGATACAATTAATCTCAGCTGTTGCGGTTTTAATAATCCTGCCAAAAGCTCCTCCGTCCATCACTGCAGGAGATGGCACAAGGCGTAGCAAACCTGATTATGTATAAATGATATACCAATTTTTAGATACTCTCGTATAGTTTTGTTGAGCGATGCCTTCGATAGTTACTTAGGTATTCTCGCCATGATGAAAGCCTGCTATTAGCACTCAAATATTGATAGTACTATATACTTAGTCGACACTCAAGTTTAGAACAGCGCTAGGTATTTTCTGGACTTGAAAAAACATATAGTTTTCCCCCTTTACTATAGAAGACAATTTGAGTCATATGACAGACTTTGATAATCTTGCTCAGATCCGCTGCATTCGGGGGCTGAAGAAACTTCATCTTTTCCGAGCAGAGTAGGTGTCCAAAATAATGCGCTCGCCGTGTACGCAGTGAATGATATCATATAAGACCATCAATGTCAAATCATCTACACTTGTAGAGTGGTCATATATGTGGGTTCATCCGTTTTTAGCTGAACGTCAATGTTTGACTACTGAGCACAATCATCGTGACTGCTGATGCCAGTGGAAGAGGACGGGTGGGGACCAGTGAGTTTTGCAACAACGAACACTATACAAATCGGGGTCGTGAACTTCATGAAAACGTGGCCATTGAACATGCAGTGGTCACCCAGATCTAGATCAATAGTCCTTCCGTGAGACATCAGCTAGATCACACATTCAATGCGGCTGTTCGGGTCCCAGATGCGCTTGACGACCACCTATATCTTCGGTGTTGGATTATAAATATCCATTGTAAAATTGTGTTCGTTCCGAAGATAGCACTAAGTGAATGCCCGAAAAGCAATCAGCAAAGAAGGAGCAAGGATCCATAATTATAACATTTCCAACAAAAGGGAGTGTATAGCTGAACAAAATTGCTTCAGAAACACCATAAGAGGTCAGAATGTATGAGCACTCCAACAGTTTGATGAGCTTAATAAAACAGAATTGTTGTAACCAGAACATAGACTGGCTTGTCAGATGGTTTCTTACCAAGCACAGATATCATCATGTGTACTTAAATGCAAATTACAATCACTAATATGGCTGCCACCAGGTCAAATCTAAGATTTAATTTCATGACTCTTGAGGAACTCAAACTGGTTATACGCTATAGAGCCCAGCTATTTTTCTGGCTGCTGTAATGTGCTTGAATCGTGGGTATTCGGGCGTATCACTGTAGCTGGTTCGTGAGGACCGTGATCCATATACAATATCGTTCCATGGACCAGCATTTCCTTGCCAAGGACAAGCCGCATCCTACAAAATACTGAAGATATGTGTTCAATGCAAAGCATGAAAACCGTGATGCGCCAAAGAGGCTCACCGCCGATGAGTTGCAAGTGGAATTAGAGAAGGTCAGGCATATTACACCAGGAAACCATCCTAGTAATGGTAGCGGGAAAAGGAAGCGTGGCAGGGCAGAAAAGAGATTATTGTTTACCCGCAGGTCAACTTTGTGGGACTTGGAGTATTGGAAAGATTTGGATCTGCGGCATAATCTTGATGTGATGCACATTGAGAAAAATATATGTGACAGCATTATCGGCACACTTCTTAATATTGAAGGGAAGACGAAAGATACCTTAAAATCTAGGATTGATTTGACACACCTGGGTATCAGACAGGATTTGCAGGTGCAAGATGAAGGTAAACCACGTGATATGGCACCAGCTGTGTACGTCTTGGACAAGGTAAAAAGAAAAGAATTTCACGAGGTCCTATCATGTGTGAGATCCCCACATGGATTTGCTTCCAACCCTGAAAGGAGAGTCAGTGCAGATGGAAACAAGGTACCACTAGTGCAGAACCGGGCAATAGCACTGGTTCGTAAGGCCCTTTAGTGCCGGTTCGGTAACCGGCACTAAAGTGTGGGCACTAAAGCCCCCCCCCCTTTAGTATCGGTTCAGCATGAACCGGTGCTAAAGGGCAACCACGTGGCACGAGCCAGCTCCGGGGGCCGAGAGCCCTTTAGTACCGGTTGGTAACACCAACCGGTACTACAAGGTTTGGGGGGTTTTTGGTTTTATGATTTCTTTTTCATTTAATTTTTGTTTTCCATTTAATTCTTTTTCGTTTGCTGGTATTTTACGATACTACACATTGTACACGTTATGCATATATATATATATATATATAAATAGAATTTCTAGTAGAACCGATCATATATATATCATCAAATGTCTCACAAACCACCATATATATTAATTCACACATACACACATGTATAGCTATATACAATTTCTCCTACATGTTGCCTTCGGAGCCAGTGGCATTAGCCTAATTGGTGCCTTCGGAGCATGATGACAATTGGAAGTGGTTCATGGGGGCGGTAGCGGGTAATGGTATTCTCCCTTCGGATCTATGACCTGGTCGAGCAAAAATCCCGCTATTTCCTCTTGAAGTGCTTGTACGCGCTACGTTTGTAGGAGCTTGTCCTGCACCTCTGTGAGCTGTTAAGAAGGAGATCAATATGCATGTGTATTAGTTGGGTGACTAGATATCGATAATGGTGTAAAATTGTGAATAGTGTTCTGACAAACGTACCCATTCCTGTCTTTGAGATCTGCTCCTTTCGGACGCCATCATGCGAATGTTCTCGCAAACGCAGTATGCACACAGATCAGTCCCCTGCGCCTGCTGAAGGGCCTTTACGAGAATGGAATTTGATCAGATAATAATTAATCAAGCATGATAATTAAAGAGATGGCAGCTAGCTAGCTAGCTAGTACTACTTAATTACTTACCTTGGGTCGAAACCATTTCAGCTTTTGTTTCCATTCGCCTGGAGTGACGCTGATGAACCTTGCCCAAGCCCTGCCCGCCGACAAAGAAAATGAATAAAGGTGTTATTAAATAGTTCATATCATGAAATGACGAACTAAATAGGCCGAGATATATAGTTAATAATGATTGAAATTACCTGTTGACTATCCCAAACAAGATGTTATAGTCAGTTTTTATTTTGAGTAGTGAGTCCAGTATTTCAACTGTTCCGGCATCAACTTTAATGATACACAAGATCCAGTGAAATCTTCATGCACACACGTTTGCATGTCTTAATTAAGCGGGCATATGTAAGCAAAAACATGTAGCTAGCTAGTAGGCAAAAACAGAGAATTTGTAGTACAAGACAGTGTGACTCACTGGAAGTTGTAAGGAAGTAGTATATCTTCATTGTATTTGAGGCGCTTCAAGAACTCTAGCATGCTGTCCTCTACACTTTTTTCATGATATGCATCTATTTTCCATGTGTATTCATTAACGGTGTTTGGGTCAATGAACCCAATGCCATAGCGTCCACCTTTTTTCATTTCATACATCTTCATCCTGCATAATACCACAGAAAAGAATATAGTGAGGATAATTACAGGTAATGATTGATCAAAAGGATCACTACAGCTAGCTTGAGACTTAAATTACAGAAAGAAATCACTTACAGACAATAGCAACTGACGATAGATTTGTTGAGTGCGTCTTGATTGTATAACTGAAACAGTTCATTATACTCAACGGCCACAGCTTTCTGATGGTAGTAATGATCCTTCTTGACTTCCACCATGAGGGACTCTCGATTGGAAATCTTGGTAATGTCCATGTACCATTGATGCAATTCATACATTCTCGTTGGGAGCTTCTTGACCTCGTCTGGCTTTGACCAAAGGTTCGCCCCGGACATATTTCCGTTTTATTTCCTCCTCTCTAAGCACAGGCATGGGCTCGATCTCGAGGAGTTGTCCAACAGTGATCTTGAGAATTTCAGCCTGCGTTATATGCTCCTCGGTTGTTACCACATTACCCACCTCGGGAACATAAATTGTTTGCCCATAATAATATTGGGCGCGCGTACTCTCACGTGTTGTTGGCACAACAAGCGGGGGAGGGGGTCGATTGCGCCGCCTGTTCTCCCAGCTGGGGAACGGTTTTCCCGCATTTTTTGACAGCTGCTTGTTGTTTGCTCGAGCTCGAGCTCGCCTCCTTCTGTATACGTGCTCGATTTAACTTCCTGATGTGGCGCTCATAGTCTGTGTCAACGGGCTTGGGAGCTGGTGGTTGAGCCATACGAATGAAGTGGTCAATCTTTTCCTCAGGCACTTTCTCCCTTGGCGGCGGTGGCGGTTTCGGTGCAAAATGGGCTTCCACCTCGGCCTTTGATATGGCTGCGGTTTCCTCCTCGGACTTGTCATAAGGCCTCTGCGGAAGAGGCACGAGGCTTGGACCATATTTATATCGCTTGCATCCGCTTGTACTTCCTGTACTACCTCGACTCGTACCGCTACGCACCATAGCTGCGGCATGTCTCTTCTGCGATTGCTGAGGCGGCGGAGACGGCTGATGTGGCTGAGTTGGACGAGGAGGAGTGGCCTGAAGCTGTGCCGGACTTGGAGGAGGACTGGCCTGAAGTTGTGCCGGACTTGGAGGAGGAGTGGACGTCTGACGCTGTGTCGGACTTGGAGGAGGAGTGGCCTAACACTTTGACGGACTTGGAGGAGGAGGAGTGGCCTCACACGTTGGTGGACTTGGAGGAGCGGGAGTCTGCTGACTCGGTGGCGGACTTCGACGAGGAGTCAGGTGACGCGGTGTCGGTGGCCTTCGAAAGACGATGCAATCCTTTCTCCATAGGATGACACGATGTATGGCCTCTCCCAATGTGTGCTCGTCGTCACCTCCAGGAATGTCAAGCTGTAGCCCCGAATATGGGTCCACCACCTCATCAACCAAGACACGAGCATAGCCCGCTGGAATCGGGTTGCAATGGAAGGTTGCCTCGAGGGGATTTGTAAAAGCAACGGCGTCCGCCACCTTCATGGATATGTTCTTCATTTTGAAGTGTAGCTCGCAGTTAGTGTTCTCCATGATGTCATCCACGGGGTATCTATCCAGCATTGCGTCGCCCGAGGCGGAACCCACGCTGCTTCTCGGCATGGATGGGGCGGTGTTATCCAAAGCTGGATCATCCGCTAGCCGCTGCAGCTGCTGAGACCCCCTTTGCTGGCTAAGTGAGTCGATCTGCTCCTGCTGCCGCTGGAATTTGACTGCCAAGTCCGCATGCTTTGATTCTAGGCCTTGAAGGCATTCGTAGTCCAGCTTCCTCTGCTCCTCCTCCATCTTCCTCTCTTCTCCTCCGCAATCTTTCTTCTCGCACGGGTTCTGTAGTTGGCGTTCCAGTCTGAAAACCCCTCATACCACGGAATAGCGCCCTTGCCTTGTGTTCTTCCCGGGTGTTCAGGATTTCCCAGGGCACGCGTAAGCTCGTCCTTCTCTCTATTGGGCTGGAACACCCCCGATCGAGCCTCTTCTATTGCAACAAGTAGGTTATCGTCGGCTCCGTTCACACATGCCTTCGTCGAAACTTTGCCTGTCTTCGGGTCCAACTCCCCCCCCCCATGCGCATAGAACCAAGTCCTGCACCTGGGAGGCCAGCTCCTAGTAACCGGAGTGACACCTGCATCCTCCATCTCTTTCTCAAACTTATCCCACTTAGGCATTGCCACCACGTAGCCACCTGGCCCCAGCTTATGGAACTTATCCATTTTTCGGCATTCTTCTTGTTTATTCTCGACCGTTCCTTAGCTAATTCCGAGTCCTTGAATTTCACGAAATCGTCCCAATGAGCACTTTGCTTCTCTAGTGTTCCCTCGAATACTGGAGTCTGCCTTCCTCCCTTGACGTACTTGTCCCATTCACGATTATTGTGGTTCTTGAATGCAACCGCCATCTTCCTAAGAGCAGCGTCCTTGACTTTCTGCACATCTGCTTCTGTGAAATGATCTGGTAGGGTGAAATGTTCCATGAGAGTATCCCAAAGCAGACCTTTTTGTCTGTCGTCGACAAAAGTAAGATTTGGACGTGGCTTTGCTGGCTCTCTCCATTCATGAAGGGAGATCGGGAGTTGGTCCTTCACAAGAACTCCGCACTAACGAACAAACTTATTCGCAATCTTCTTAGGCGCTAATGGTTCGCCATTAGGTCTGATGGCCTCGATATTGTACTTTACGCCCTCCTTCAACTTTTTGTTCAGGCCTCGTTTCGTCCTGTTGCCTGAAGATTTGCTCGATGCGGATGGCTGAAAGAAGAAAGATCGATTCATTAATATATCTTCAAGTCATTTAAAACATGTGATGGTCACCAGATGCCTGCTTATATAAATATATATATACCTCGCCGGTCTTTGTTGTTTCAAGATCAACATTTTCTTCGTCATCATCATATTCATAGTTCATGACTTCATCAATTCGGTCGTCGCGATCGAATATCATATCACCCTCCCCGGTGTTGTTTAGAAATTCGGAGCCGTCATAATCTTCTTCATTCTGATCATCATCTGGCCCGCGAGGATGGCGTATCATATCGAATAGGGCCTGTTCTCCCTCTCTGCCGGTATTGTCCGCCATAGCTTTTATTTAACTAATCCAAAAGAAATATAAAACAATTTAGTATTCAAATTACATCGTCTCGAATAATAGATATAATCTCGAATACATCATCTCGAATAATAGATATAATCTCGAATACATCGTCTCGAATAATATATAATCTCGAATACATCGTCTCGAATATTATATATCAAATACATCACTGGCTAGGTAGCTAATAAAGATCGAATACTACAGAAGAATCTAGGACACTCGTGGTTCCTGCGGCGCGGGCGGTTGACACCCAAAGAGAAGGAACCCTCACAGGATCATAGCTGAAGTGAGATCCCCGAAGAAACTGCCAGTTATTGGAGAACCTGCCGCCCTCTAACGGAACCATGTAGCGATGGACGTGCTCGTCCTCCTCCCTGACACGGCGACGTACCACCTTCGGCGGGGCCGGCTCCCTCCGCACCGAAAGTGGCCCACGCGAACGCCACCAAACGAGATCAGGGTCGACGACGGGACCCGGGGTCGGGTTCCTCATCAAGCGGCGCACCCCTCCAGGCAGCACCTCCCGGTGCCAGCCCGGCGGAGCCCAATCCCGGACATGGGTCAGCTGGACGTCGTCGCAGAAGGGTCGATGGCGAGGATGCGGGCCGGGCATCGTCGAGAACAAATACTAGCTATATGCCCGCAAAAGTAACATTTTTTTAATGATTGGATTTTGATAACTAAAATTTCTAACATTTCTATATAACTAACATTTCTATAACAGTTCTAACAATGCTATATAACTAACATTTCTAATATTTCTATAACTAAAAAACAGAAAAAAAAAATATAACATTTCTAAATAACTAACATTTGTAAAACATTTCTAATATTTCTATAACTAAAAAAGAAAATTTTCTAACTTTTTTATAACTATTTCTGTAACTAAAAAACAGAAAAATTTCTAACAATTCTATAAATATTTCTAGAACTAAAAAACAGAAGAAAAAATGTATGTGTGTGTGTGTGCTCACCGGCGAGGCGAGAGGCGACGGGGGGCGGCGACGGAGACGACGACGGGCGGCGACGACGGGGATGGCGACGGGGACAGGGACGGGGCGGTGACGGGGGCGGCGACGAGGGATATGGAGACGGGGGCGGCGGACGACAGGGCAGAGGAGAAGAAGCAGAAACTGAATTTTTTGAAGTGTTTAGTTATATAGGATGGACCTTTAGTACCGGTTGGAGCCACCAACCGGTACTAAAGGCCTGTTTTGGCCAGGCCAAGCGGCGGGAAGCGCACCCCTTTAGTACCGGGTGGTGGCTCCAACCGGTACTAAAGGCCCCCCCTTTAGTACCGGTTGGTGCCACGACCCGGTACTAAAGGGGGTGCGCTGGCGCAGGTGCGATGCGGCAAGTTTAGTCCCACCTCGCTAGCCGAGGGGTGTCCACACTGGTTTATAACCCCCCGTGCGGTAGCTCTCTCGAGCTCCTCTCCAAAGCAGGCCTACTGGGCCTACATGTTCTGTGCTGCCCTGTGGGCCTACTGGGCCTTTGCAGGCCTGCATCCTGGCCCAACAACAGGTTGGGTTTCTAGTCGTATGCAGGCCGCTCTGGCCCAGTAGGCGGGCTTTTTTATTATTTTTTGCTTTATTTATTTTTGAGTTGTTTTTTGTGTATTTAGAGTTCCTTTGTGAATATTTTTGCTTTAGGTACAAAAAATTACAAACTTTCTGTTAGTGCCCGTAGTTTTCAAATTTGAATAGTTTAAATTTTGAATTATTTGAAATTAGTGTGAATCACTAGTTTGTGAATAACTTAACTTTAAAAACCAGTAAAGGCATGAAAGAATTTGTTTGCACATAAAATTTCTTCGCGTTTCAAATGCCAAAACACATAACTACCCTAACTATTACAGAGATTCCCTCCTGGGTGTGAAACACAGAAGAAAGTGATGATAGTGAATCCGATCACATCCCAGATCTTTGGGTGTGAAACTTTTTCTTCGTGTGTGTCCCTTTGCGCCGTAACCATGGAAAATCTTCATCATTTAACGGGATGCACGGGTCAATATTCACTGTGAATGGAGCAATTTCATCAAACTTTTCATAATCTTCTGACATGTCTGTCTTGTCATCCACTCCCATGATGTTTCTCTTCCCAGAAAGAACTATGTGCCGCTTTGGCTCATCGTACGATGCATTCGCTTCCTTATCTTTTCTTTTTCTCGGCTTGGTAGACATGTCCTTCACATAGAAAACCTGTGCCACATCATTGGCTAGGACGAATGGTTCGTCTGCATACGCAAGATTGTTGAGATCCACTGTTGTCATTCCGTACTGCGGGTCTTTCGTTACCCCGCCTCGTGTCATATTGACCCATTTGCACCGAAACAAAGGGACCTTCAAACCACGTCGATAGTCAAGTTCCGATATGTCCTGTATATAACCATAATATGTTTCCTTTCCCGTCTTGGTTTCTGCATCAAAGGGGACACCAGTGTTTTGGTTGGTGCTCTTCTTATCTTGGGCGATCATGTAAAATGTATTACCATTTATCTTGTACCCTTTGAAAGTCATTATATTCGAAGATGGTAACTGGGACAGCAAGTACAGGTCATCTTCAATAGAGGCGTCATGCATGGTACGTGTCTACAACCAGCTGGCAAAACTCCTGGTTTGTTCATGTGTAATCCAGTCATCAGACCGCTCCGGGTGTTTGGAGCGTAGCAAATTCTTGTGTTCATCCATATACGGAGCCACCAAGGTGGAATTCTATAGAACTGTGTAGTGTGCTTCAGTGAGAGAATGTCCGTCCATACATATTATTTGTTCCCCTCCTAGCGTGCCTTTTCCATCCAGTCTGCCCTTATGCCGCAATTCAGGAACACCAATCGGCTTAAGGTCAGGAATAAAGTCAATACAAAACTCAATGACCTCCTCATTTTCATGGCCCTTGGAGATGCTTCCTTCTGGCCTAGCACGGTTATGAACATATTTCTTTAAGACTCCCATGAACCTCTCAAAGGGGAACATATTGTGTAGAAATACAGGACCCAAAATGTTAATCTCTTTGCATAGGTGAACTAGGACGTGCGTCATGATGTTGAAGAAGGATGGTGGGAACACCAACTCGAAACTTACAAGACATTGCACCAAATCATTCTCTAACCTTGGTATGATTTTTGGATCGATTACCTTCTGAGAGATTGCATTGAGAAATGCACATAGCTTCACAATGGCTAATCGAACGTTTTCCGGTAGAAGCCCCCTCAATGCAACCGGAAGCAGTTGCGTCATAATCACGTGGCAGTCATGAGACTTTAGGTTCTGGAACTTTTTCTCTGCCATGTTTATTATTCCCTTTATATTCGACGAGAAGCCAGACAGTACCTAAATACTGAGCAGGCATTCAAAGAAGATTTCCTTCTCTTCTTTGGTAAGAGCGTAGCTTGCATGACCCTGATGTATGCCGTCTTTTCCGTGCATACGTTACTGGTCCTCCCATGCCTCAGGTGTATCTTTTGTATTCCCATACACGCCCAAGAAGCCAAGCAGGGTCACACAAAGATTCTTCGTCACGTGCATCACGTCGATTGCGGAGCGGACCTCTAGATCTTTCCAATAGGGCAGGTCCCAAAATATAGATTTCTTCTTCCACATGGGTGCGCGTCTGTCAGCGTCATTCGGAATAGGTTGTCCACCAGGACCCTTTCCAAAGACCACCTTCAAATCCTTGACCATATCATGTACATCAGCACCAGTACGGTGGCGAGGCTTCGTCCGGTGATCCGCCTCACCTTTGAAATGCTTGCCTTTCTTTCTTACGGGATGCCTGCTTGGAAGAAATCGACGATGTCCCAGGTACACATTCTTCTTACAATTAGCCAAATATATACTGTCGGTATCGTCCAAACAGTGCATGCATGCGCGGTATCCCTTGTTTGTCTGTCCTGAAAGGTTACTGAGAGCAGGCCAATCATTGATGGTCACGAACAGCAACGCCTTTAGGTCAAATTCTTCCCCCATGTGCTCATCCCACGCACGTACACCTGTTCCATTCCACAGTTGTAAGAGTTCTTCAACTAATGGCCTTAGGTACACATCAATGTCGTTGCCGGGTTGCTTAGGGACTTGGATGAGCACTGGCATCATAATGAACTTCCGCTTCATGCACAACCAAGGAGGAAGGTTATACAAACATAGAGTCACAGGCCAGGTGCTATGGTTGCTGCTCTGCTCCCCAAAAGGATTAATGCCATCTGCGCTTAGACCAAACCATACGCTCCTTGCATCATCTGCAAACTCCTTCCCGTACTTTCTTTCGATTTTTCTCCACTGTGACCCATCAGCGGGTACTCTCAACTTTTCGTATTTCTTACGGTCTTCTTTGTGCCATCGCATCGCCTTGTCATGCTCTTTGTTTTGGAACAAACGTTTCAACCGTGGTATTATAGGAGCATACCACATCACCTTGGCAGGAATCTTCTTCCTGGGGCGCTCGCCCTCGACATCACCAGGGTCATCGTGGCTGATCTTATAGCGCAATGCACCGCATACCGGGCAAGCGTTCAAATCCTCGTACTCACCGCGGTAGAGGATGCAATCATTAGGGCATGCATGTATCTTCTGCACCTCTAACCCTAGAGGGCAGACAGCCTTCTTTGCTTCGTACGTACTCTCGGGCAATTCGTTGTCCTTTGGAAGCATATCCTTTATTATTACCAGCAACTTTCCAAATCCCTTGTCAGATACACCATTCTTTGCCTTCCATTGCAGCAATTCCAGTGTGGTGCCCAGCTTTTTCTTGTCACCTACGCAATTCGGGTACAACAATTTTTGTGATCCTCTAACATGCGCTGCAACTTCTTCTTCTCCAAATCACTTGCGCAGTTTCTCTTTGCATCGGCAATGGCCCGACCTAGATCATCAACGGGCTCATCTGATGCCTCTTCTTCAGCTTCTTCCCGCATTGCCGGCTTAGCTTCTTCCCGCATTACCGGCTCAGCTTCTTCCCCCATTGTTGTATCATCGTATTCAGGGAACCCATGGCTAGGATAGCTGTCGTCGTCCTCTTCTTCTTCATTATCTTCCATCATAACCCCTCTTTCTCCGTGCTTGGTCCAAACATTATAGTGGGGCACGAAACCAGACTTAAACAGGTGGACGTGAATGGTTCTTGACTTAGAGTAATTTTGACCATTCTTACAGACAGCACATGGACAAGGCATAAAACCATCCGCCCGCTTGTTTGCCTCAGCCGCAAGCAGAAAAGTTTGCACGCCATTAATGAACTCAGGAGAGCATCGGTCATCATACATCCATTGTTGGCTCATCTTCAATACACAGCACCAAAAACACCAACTTAATACAAGTTCATACATAAAGTTCATACAACACTTAAATGCAACAAACAAATAACTCCCTAGCTAAAGCATTTAAATGCAACAACAAATGGGATCAAGATCGCAACTAAGGTAACAATTGATCCAACAGCATAATGATACCAAGCCTCACTATCGATGGCATATTTTATAATCTTTCTAATCTTCAAGCGCATTTTCTCCATCTTGATCTTGTGATCATCGACGACATCGGCAACATGCAACTCCAGTTCCATCTTCTCCCCCTCAATTCTTTTCAATTTTTCTTTCAACTACTCGTTTTCTCTTTCAACTAAATTTAACCTCTCGACAATAGGGTCGGTTGGAATTTCCGGTTCACATACCTCCTAGAAAAAATATCTATGTCAACTTGATGGGCATAATTTGTCATAACACGAAATGCAACTAGTTTTAAAAGAGAATATATATACCACATCCGAATCATAACAAGGACGAGGGCCGACGGGGACGGATATCAAAACCATGGCACTATGTATAACAAACAACGTACGGGTAAGATAATTATACGAGTAACTATATATCCAAATCACACAAACATCAATTTTTATATAAAATTTCATGAACAAGAGGCTCACCACAAGGTGGTGCCGGCGACGGGACGGTGCGGGCGATCGGTGGTTACGGCAGAGATTTAGAAGGCACTAAGTAAACCACACCTACATATGCAAACTAAGTGTTATTTTTGACCTCAAATTGCATATAAATCAAATACTAGCACATATAATTCCTCCTGAATTACTAAACTCACAAATTAAACACTATATAAAGCATTGCAAGAGCTAATCTAGCAATGAGAGATGAAAGGACAAAGTTGCTAACCTTTGTGATCATTTGAATCGATGGGGACCTTCAAATCTTGACAAATTTTGGGCAAAATGTGTGATGAGCTCGAGAGGAAGAGGGGAAGAACAGAGAGGGAGGGGAAAGGGGAAGAACAGAGCGAGCTCGGGTGGACGAAGGGTTTATGTAGGACGACCTTTAGTACCGGTTCGTGACACGAACCGGTACTAAAGGTGCTGGAGGGGCCCTAGACTGACAACATCCTGCCACCACTATCATTAGTACCGGTTCGTGGCACGAACCGGTGCTAAAGGTTCGCCATGAACCGGTACTAATAAGAGCGTCCCGGCTAGCCGTTGGAACCGGCACTAATGTACACATTAGTGCCGGCTCAAATTCAAACCGGCACTAATGTGCTTCACATTTGACCCTTTTTCTACTAGTATACAAGGGTTGAAAACTCATGACTGCCACGTCCTACTTCAGAGGGTTTTACCTGTTATCCTTAAAGGATTGGGCCGCCCTGACTTGTACAGAGCAGTTGCAGAGTTGGGACAATTCTTCAGGGAACTCTGCAGTAGAAATATCAGGATAGATGCTTTGGAGCGTCTTAGAGACAAGATACCAACTATCCTATGCGACCTTGAGAAGATATATCCTCCAGCCTTCTTTGATGTGATGGTGCATTTGGCTGTTCATCTACCTGATGAGGCACTACTTAGAGGTCCAGTACAGTATGGCTGGATGTACCCTATTGAAAGGCGGCTAGGCACTTTCAAGGGCTATGTTAGGAAAAGAACTAGACCCGAGGGTTCCATTGCGGAGGCCTACATTGCTACAAAAGCGTTGACATTCTGCTCAAAATACATTGAAACAGCTGATCAACTTAGCAAAGAGGTGGGTGAAGACAATCCCGGGCTCAATGTTTTCGATTATTCTGTTCGAGTTACAGGGAAGAGTCGACAAGAGGACAAACCTAAATATTTGGACAAAATGGTTTGGTATGTGTTGAATAACTGTCCTAAGATACTACCTTATATCAAGTGTTAAGTACTACAGCTTATACATCATAATCTACTAAACTTGCAGCACATTCTTACATATTTAGATGTTTGATGCGATCACTATGTTGTGTAGCATCTACAAAAAGGAGTTACTGCCATAAAATCCAAGAAACATTGACAAACTGGTTATGGTAGGATGTGCGAAAAGGTTCAAGAGCCATGTAAGCTTTTGAATTGCACTGTCAGTTTTTTTAATTGAGTACATAAGATGATCAGCTTGTCCATTTTCTAACCATAGGTTAAGAAGATGCGAGGGGTGGGCAGGCAGTTGATGATGCCCTTTACTCACTAGCAAAGGGTCCTGATACTCGGGTAAGACATTGTGAATCTTGCGTTGTTGGAGATGTGCGCTACAACACCCTTGCACGAGACGAAGGCAGGAAGACACAAAACAGTGCCATCATGAGCACGGATACGTATGACAAAGAGACAACTGAAACATATGTTAACATAACAGACATTGTTCAGTTGCAGTATATCTCCAGTTTTGAGGATCATTGGTGTGTGGTTCTGTTGTGTTGTCGTTGGTATAACCTGTTTTCCAGGATCGCAAAACCCAGAGCTGATGATTATTTCGAATCCATCAATGTCAAGGCGGCGTACTAGACCAATGAGCCTTTTATTTTGGCAAATCAAGCAACACAGATATTTTTCTTGGAAGACACATTTGCACGTAGCGATGACTGGAGAGTATTGCAAAGGTTTGAGCAGAGGAATTCGTTTAATGAAGTTGCACAACAAGATGATGCTTACACTGCTCCTGATGTACAAGATAACACAGATGTTCCTAATATCTTTGAGAACAATCACGTCAATGACGCCGGCGAAAAGATTGCCTATTGTGCAGTGGACATATAAGAGTTGATCAAGAAGAAGCCAACGTTCGAGGATGCTGAGGACGAAGAAGATGACACCATGGGGAATTACGATTCAGACTGATACACATGGCGAAGATGTTGACTTTGCTGCTGCGGATGATGATTACATTGCTTTTGTTGTATTTGCCTGTCAGAAGACGTTTTTTTATCTACTATGTGAAATTGTGTTTGCTATGACAACTGAAACCTGATCAACATGTTGTTTAGTATTTTCCTGTGAGAACATCACTTGTTATGTATGCTGATTTGTGTTTGGTGATTGTATGACGACTAAAACATGATGACATTGTTGTTTAGTTGTACTCATATTTGGCTGTGAAACTTGAATTTGATGACATAGTTTGTTGTTGGATTGCAATTTGCTCGACGTCTTCGAATGAGAACAAAGCTGACCCGACAGGGCCTCTGCTAATTTATTTATTTATTACCAAAAGGGCCTCTGCTATTTATTTATTTATGAGAAAAAGGGGATACCCCCTGATTTCCGTTAATAGAAATCATTAGATGTTCACAACACTACGCCCAGCCTGCTACGCAGGTTTCATTCATTACTAGTTTCAACATAGTGCTCATGTCATAGCCACTGAATACATCACGAGTGCTACATACACTGCAAATAAATAGACAATCATCCTACAAAGCACATCAATTTTGCCCATTATCTTCACAAGCTCTTTCATTTCCTCATTGATGTCAAGGCCGTTCAGCAGCTGTTGCTTGGCCATGATCAAAGGAACTGCATCTTTAACCTTCTGCTCTGCATCTTCCTCTTCTACCGTTCCTTTAGTTACTTGTCCAACACCCCAACCTGCTGGTATTGGGATTCCTCAGCTAACCAAATAATCAGCGTAGTTGATTGGGAGTTTCACCTTTCTCCATACAAAAGTTTTGCAATTTCCCCTTGGCAATTTCATATTGAGCACTCCGGGGGGTGGAGGTACCGGTCTTAGATCTTATAATACTTTCCCATAGTTCCTTGCACTTGTGATGTGTATGAAAGGTCTCCTTTGCTTTTTAACCATACCTCTCCTTACACACATGGTTGCAGTGTCATTAAGATTCTTGTCATAAATTTCTCTTGGTGTAGGATTCTTTGGATCAACCACATGGTAACCATACTCCAAGATCTCAAGCATCTCATCGTTTCCATATCGAAGATGATCTTGCATAGCAACTCTCCACAAGGCAAAATCGGAAGTGGCATCAAGTAAAGGAGGTTTGCCTTGAGGGTTATATTTTGGTTTCTTAACTTGGGGTCTTGCATAAAGCCAAGGAGCACTGGAGTGATCATTGTTAGGAGGTTGTTGACCAAGTGATGGAGTAGGCACAGTTGGCCTCGAAGTCGCACCACCAGAAAGTGGTGCAAGCACCGTGGACAACATGGCTAGTCTCATTTGGACCAAGGCCTCAAGAGAAGCATCATGCTCCTCTTTTTGCTTAGCAAGGGCCCGTTCCAGATCCTCAGAAGTAAAGGACTTGACTTCTGAAGAAGCCTCGCCTTTATCCTTCCGATCTGTAACAGGGGGAGTCCCATCGGGGTTCATCTCGCTCTAGGGCGGTTAAGCCACAAGAATAGAGCACGAGGCTATGATACCAATTGAAAGGATCGAGATGGACCTAGAGGGGGGTGAATACGTACAATTACAAATTTTAATTATTACTTAGCAATTTTAGGCAATAATGCGGAATATGAAGATGAGCCTAACAATTGCAAGTGTAGTACCAAGAGTTAAGCAGGATAAACATGTATCACAAGTATGTAAGTAAGCAAGCACAATATGATACAAGTAAGTGCTAAGAGACAAGTAACCACAAGTAGAGAGTTAGGGTTAGGAATAACCGCAACTCCGGGAGACGAGGATGTATGCCGGTGTTCACTTCCTTGGAGGGAAGCTACGTCACCGTTAGAGAGGTGGATGTTATCATGAAGGCACACCAACGTCACGAAGGCTCACCCTATTCTCCCTTTGAGACAACACCACGGAGGTGTTTCTCAATCACTAGTGGTAGACCTTGGGGTGGTCTCCAAACCCTCACAAACTTTTCCGGGGATAATCACAAGGGTCGATTCCTCTCCGAAAGACTCCTACTGCCTAGGAGTCTCCAACCTCCAACAGTAACAAGAACGATGGGGAAAAGCTCAAGACTTGCTCAAATCACGAATTCCTTTGGTGCGAAGAAGGGGAAGGAGTGGATCTATCACTTGATTGGAGAACTTCTCTCAAATGTTCCCAAATCACTTGGGGATCTAGGATTTGGTGTAGAGGATTGAAAGAGAGAGTGTGAAAAGTGTTCTTGGAAAGCTCAAAGTGAATGGTCAACCTTATCCCGTGCGAGAAAAGGGGCTATATATAGTGTGAGCACAAATATGGCCGTTGTAGCGTAAGTGAATGAGATAGCCGGACATCCGGGCAAGGGACCGGACATCCGGCCTGGCAATGCACGAGGAACAGAAACAGAACAGAAAACAGAGGGGCCGGACATCCGGGGGCCAAGCCCGGACATCCGGCATATCAGGAGAGCCCGGATATCCGGTAGATGGCCGGACATCCGGCGCGATCACTAGAAGGTTACAGAACCTCAGCAGTACACGGGTAGTAGAGGCCGGACATCTGGGATGGGGCTCGGACATCCCGCGAATCAGGAAGGCCCGGACATCCGGGGTATAACCCGGACATCCGGCGTGCAGCACAGCACAAAAGCGCTCTCGGATGGCTAGGCTAGGATATCCGGCAGGTAGGCCGGATATCTGGAGTGAGGCCCGGACATCCGGCAGCCAAGAGGCAAAAACCTGAAGGTTTTATCATGTGCATGTATGGCAAGGAGGTTTGTGACAAGAGCAAGCCTTTAACTAACCCTATCGATCCCCTCTTAATAGTGTGAGATCCTATACCCAAGAAAACAAATATGAAATCATTTTTTATGCTTCATCCTTGAATAAAATCACTTTGTATGCTCTTGATCCACACACTTCGATGAACCGGGAACTAACGCCTGAAACTTACTTGACAACCATTGTTAGTCCTTACATGTATATTGTCATCAACATCAAAACATGATGTAAGGGCATGATTGCGCTTTCACCAAGGTAAACACTTGGACAACCAACATAGAAAAGAATATTCAAACAGAGTCATTTGTCAGCATACATAATGGTGCTTACTTGTGCTCGGGTTCATCCTGCATAAACGAGCGTAGCGCTTCAACAGCCAAGGAGACCGACAGGAACAACATGAAGAGCTATCTTCTACATAAACAATCATATGGAGGCGGTCAAAACGTTTGCACAGAAAAAAGCAATGAAACCAAATAGTAGTACTCTGAAGGGAAGGGAGAGGGAGGTGCTACCCAAGCAAAGGGAAGGGCACACAGGATGCAGGGACCTTTGTGCAGTACATCATAGTGGCCGTGCTCGAGCTCAACTCCTCTACGTCTTCCGCGTCGTCTTCATCCTCGCCTGTTGTGTGGAATCAAAAAAATCGCAAATCAATCACACACAAATCAACGAGAAGAATCGGAATAGGAAGCATGAGAGGTGGATTAAACCTTGGGAGTCGAGGTCGCGGCGGCTGTCGGGAGTTGGGCACCATGGCCAGTCACGGAAGAAGGTGAGCATGGATCCAGTGACTGCATCCTTGGAGGTTAGGAAAGCGGAGGAGCACGGGCGTCCATCGTTGCCGCACCCGTCCCGACAGGCGGCTGTAGGGTGAGCGACTCTGCTCGCGGATCTGCTGGCCTCGACGCCAGAGGATACTGTGATGCGCCTCCCGCCTCCGATACAGAGTTTGGTCATCATGGGCGCGAGCTAGGGTTTCAGACGCGAGGAGGAAAGGTGTGGGGGTCGGAGGTCCCGGAGAGGAGGAGGAGGCAGGCGGAGAGGAGGCGGATATGAGCAAGGACTGTGGAGGGAGCTGTGTGATTTTTCTTCCCACTCTCTCCTGCAGTGCCTGGTCCACAGCGGTGGATCGCTCCCCGCCGCCCTTTGTCTTCAGGTTGCCGCCGCGTCCGCACGCCTCGGATCTGGCAGAATCCCCTACTCCTCCATCTCCAGCAAGAAGACCCAGCGGCAACTAATGAGGGAGAAGGGCGAACTGCTGCATCGTGAGGATGCAGCCGGAGGAGGAAGGGAAACAGGCGGACGAGGGAAGGAGAAGACGTGCCTGTGAAGGAAGAGGGGAAGAGGAGATGTATGTGCGAAGGAAAATGGGAGGACGAAGGACGGAAGGAGTGACCGAGGCATAGATTTTGTCTCCTCAGAAACAGTATCTCGCACGGGTCCAGCGCTGGCGTGCCATGTGCGAGCAGACGCCCCTTGCGACGCGTAATGGGTTTGATGGTAACAAAAACTAAAGGTAAAACATTAATTGTTGACACCATTGCATGTTTCCAGCATCTCACTCCACTGAACAGCCAAGTATCCCACAAGCATCTACGAAATTGAGGACAAGAACCTCTAGCATTCTTTATAAAAGTCAAGTTTAAACGGCTCTCAAACCTAGAAGAAAACACTTCCTGCCATACCACTAATTCTCCTAGAATCTGGTTTCTGCACGAAACATATCTTGCTAAAGAACAAAAAAAAAATTTGATCTAGCATCACAAAAAACGGCACTTTTCATCTTAACTAAGTTATCTCTAGTCCCATCAAAGTCATCTAACTAAGTTATCATTAGTTTCCTCCTCGGCTTTAGTTGGTTTTTCATAAAACCAATGGCTATTTTTCTGGATCTAGATATTTTAAAGCTTATTTGAAAATAAAATATGTTTTAGATAACTTTTCATTATTTTTTTATAAAAAGTTCAATGTATATTACAAAAAATTCACCATTTTGAAAATGTTCAATGTATATTAAAATAAGTTATCATATATAATACAATTTCAATATATATGTAAAATGTTCATCATATGATAAAAAAATTGGTGTGTATTCAATTTTTTTAACCATATACTCAAAAACTTCAGCATGTATTTTAAAAATGAACACCATATACTAGAAAACGCATTCACCATATATTGCAAAAACTATAAAAAATAAAACATTAAAAAATAAAAACCATACAAACTAGAACAAAAACCAACTCCGAAAAGAAAGAGGAAAAATAAAACAAAAAACCACACACAGAAAAAATTCCGCAGGCCGGAGACATGTGGCTGCACTAGGCTCGCAGGCCGACATTTCCACTGGACGCAAAAGATTTGGACCAAAATATGTTGTATCTGTTTCGGCCGCACAAGGGCTAGTAGCTCAGCCCAAACCATGACGGTCAGGCCGGGCCAGGCACCCACCTCTGATCGGGAGCGCCTATTCGGCGCCTTCAGCACCGCTTGCGGCAGCGCCTGCTGGGCCAGCCCACAAACGCGCACGCAGAGAAAATTGTATTTTTACCCGAAAAACATCCAAGAAAGAGGAAAAATAAAACAAAAAACCACACACAGAAAAAATTCCGCAGGCCAGGGACACGTGGCTGCACTAGGCTCGCAGGCCGACATTTCCGCTGGACGTAAAAGATTTGGACCAAAATATGTTGTATCTGTTTCGGCCGCACAAGGCCTAGTAGCTCAGCCCAAACCATGACGGTCGGGCCGGGCCAGGAACCCACCTCTGATCGGGAGCGCCTATTCGGTGCCTTCAGCGCCGCTTGCGGCAGCGCCTGCTCGGCCGGCCCACAAACGCGCACGCAGAGAAAATTGTATTTTTACGCGAAAAACATCCAAAAAAGAGGCTCCCTGAGAATCGAATTCACACCCACACGCTGGTCTTCAAGGTTGGCCAACCGGTACACCTAGTTGCTGCTACTGAATCATTTCAGCGTGTGTTGATTTAAGAACCAATGTAGCAGCGCTACTTATTGTACAGCCCCTCACTTAGATTTTGACTTATTTGAAAACATTAATGAAAATGTTAATGTATGGAAAAATGTGAACAAATTTGGAAAGTTGAAGAACATGCATAAAAAAGTTGGCCAATGTAAAAAAGGTTCATATATTCAAAAAAGCCCACAAATTCAAAAATAAAAGTTCATGAAATGGAAAAAAAGTGCACTAATTTTAAAAAAACAGATCACAACAATGGAAAACAACCATGAGTTTGAAAAAGGTTCATCGAATTTGAAAAAAAGTTGATTGAATTTGGAAAAAGTTCATCAAGTTTCAAAAAAATTCATCAACTTTTCAAAAAAGTTCATCGAATCTCGAAAAATAGTTCATCGAATTTCAAAAAAGTTTATCAACTTTTCAAAAAAGTTGACCGGATTTGAAAAATAGTTCACCAAATTTGAAAAAAAGTTCATCAAATTTGAAAAAAAAATCAATTTAGGAAAAAGGTTCACAAATTTTAAAAAACGTTCATTAAAGAAAACAAAAATAATTAACAGAAAAGGATAAGAAAAAAGAAAAACGAATGGAAGTAAAGAAGAAATGAAAAAGAGTACAACGGTACAACAACTCTAGCATAGCCTGGAGGTTTGAACGAAGGGTTTGCCTCGGATATATTGTGGGTTCGAATCCCCGTTGCGCCATGTTTTTTGCGATTCTAAAATACTAGATGGGCCGGCCCAGCGCGCCCATTTGCAGAATGCACATTAACGGGCGCCTGCAGCGCCAAATAGAAAACGACCCTCTGATCAGCATAGTGGCCAGTCTAATTTGGGCGGTTTTGTTCATTTTAGTCGGGCTAGGATGCTACTGGTACAAGAGTCTGAGCAGACCACTTCAGAGCAGTATTTTTGGTTCAAAATGGCTAATTCAGAAGTTTTCAAATGTGCAGATTTTAAAAATGTTCCGGATTCTAAAAATTGTTCTTGAACTTTAAAGATATATACTAACTGAAATATGTTCACAAACTTCTAAAAATGTTCCATAATTTTAAAATATCCACAAATTTAAAGAGAGGTTTCTGATTTTTACAATATTCAGGAATCTATAAAAATTATTTGAAATTTAGATTTTTTTGATTTTTAAATATGATCAATTTTTTAAAAATATTCTCACAGATTATGGAAAATCTTAATGAATTTTCATTAAAGCGTTCAAGAAAATATAAATTTAGGAAAAATGCATTCTTGAATTAAAGAAAAATGTGCATACATTTTCAAAATAAGAAGCCTGGAAAATGATAGAATGGGAAATTTTAAAATTAGAAAAAGAAAAGGTAAAACCGGAAATAGTAAAAAGAACTAAGACAAAAGGATGGGAGCTCGCGCGGTGCCCACATAGGGCCGAACACTTACCACTAGCACGGGATCCCGGAGAAGCCCATCGTATGCGTCGAATTGGAAGCATCATGCAACAAGTTATAAAAAAACTTATCTAGAAAAATATAAACCTCCCGTGCAAGAACCACACCGTCTACAATTCCCATCCTCACTCCCATTCACGCGGCCTGCCGCAAGTTTTCAATGTCTTTTGTGGCAGCTATATTGGCGTAACCATCCATTAAGAAACAGTATAATGGATTGAGCTACGGCTGCTCACAACGTTTTGACGTCCGTAACCGTCAGATTAGATCGAACAGTTGTCCTCGATCAGTTTGGTGTTTCTAGGGCCGCTGCTCCACACACTTACCTAGGCCTATTATGGTTAATTGGGCTTGAAATAAAAGATGGGCCGGGCCTAGGATGGTGGTACACAACGGGAGAACCAAGTCTTCCTTGCGAGCCTCTTTATTTCTGGCCCCTTCACACATACGAGAGATTCTTCGGTCGGCTGGCCACATTCTCATGATGATACATTTGTTTCCGTAAAAAAATGATGATAAATTTGTTCTTGGATACTACATGTAGCCTGATGCGAGTACTCATGTTCCTCTCTACTTCTCACACGTCACGACACAGATTCATGAGGTACTACACAACCAACTCTTGATGCTTTCTTGGCCACCACCGGTAGAACCAAATACCTGCCGGTATTTTACATTTTTGATAAGATTTGCTCAAATTCAACAACAAAAATATCCATTTAAAAAATATATTATTTTTGAATGATTTTGTGTTCAAAATAACTGGAAGTTCTCTGAGGTTACTTTTTTTTTACTAAAAACCCGCAATTCGGGAGCTATAGAAAAAGAACAGGAATATATGTTCTATATATGCAAGTCCAACTCTCCCAGGTATTGTTAGGTTTTTCTCTCTAGAGAGAAGGGTGTGGCAACGCGCGTCAAGATGTTATTTTTGTAAGTTGTATGTGAAGAAGTTGGAAGAGTTCATTTTAGCCAGCTTTTGCACATATTATGACTTACTTTTGTACTGACTCTATAATCTTAAATTAGATGCATGGTACTTTCGAATAGTCATATATCTACATTTTCTCATATATATGTATATATATATATTTCTATTATTCTTTCATTTAGATGTCTTATTCTTCCGTAAAAATGTCTCTAAGATCAAAGGGCGCGGCAACGCGCGCCTTTATGGTCTAGTAAAGAAGAAGATAATCCACATGTTGCCGCGGGATGATAGGCTAAAAACATGGAAAATTAGGTTGATGACATGCAGGGCCGAGCCGGCAAAATTGGAGGCCCTGTGCGAAATTCTAAAATGGGCCTTATTTCACTAAAAATCACTACATAAACAGAAGTATAATAACATAAAGATTATAATATCTTACATAACAATTGGAAATATCGTTCTAAAAAAACAATTGGAAATCACTACTAAATTCCGCAGATAGCCCTAGGGCCTCATACCCTAAGCAAATGGGTAAAAACGCTAGGGAAAACTCCCTAGGGCTCCAATGGTGGGGGAATCTTAGTTTCCCTAGGGTGAGGGAAGAATACCGTAGGTATAGTTTTTTCTCCCTTGGGTTTTGAACTCTAGGGAAACAGGCGACGGGTGGGCTAGCATGCTGACATGTAAAGTTGATATCCTTTGGGTTAGTTTCACTCCCTAGGGAAATATCCTGTAACGGCAGCTGCTGTTAGTCCACTTTACACCCCTTGGGTTTACAAACCCTAAGGAATCATTATTTCAAAATATTGCATTATTGGGTCAAATTAATATTGTTTTGTAGAAATTAAAATATTAAAAATAATTGCATATAATCACTCCAAAAATTAGAAAGCAATCACATAAACTATATATTTCAGCCACCATCATTATACATGGCAACATCAAAGAGTTCACACAATAGTACCACTCCTTACCAAAGATGGCATCTAGCTCAGTACCTAGAACTCACAAAATGTCATCTACCTAGGATTGCCAATTAATAGCCTGGGATACATACACCATGCATCATATAAGTCACTGATCCAAAACATCACAACCATAACCAAGTGCATGGCCAAAAGGATAATTGTCCATTTGCTTCCAGTTAATCAACAAAAAAAGTTCAAACCACTTCCTTCACCATGATGAGAGGTATCTCAAAATGTAGGTAAATCATCACCAGGTGGGGGGAAAGTTCCAGAAACAACACCATTCGCATCATTACCATTTGCATCAAAGAAGCCGCCAAACATTCCATCTTCCGCTCCACGCAATGTATTATCTATAATTTCAACATCATCTGTTGATTCGCCGGTGGAGGGCTGCACAAATGTCATTATTAGTATTCTGGGAAAATTTCAATTGTATTTTCCTAACCAACTAAAAAATAAAATGGAAATACCAATTCAACCACTATTTGGCAAAAAAAGGAACCAAAATAACAAATGCCCAGGAAATTATGAAATTTTGACAGAAGGACAACCATATGATGCCTAGTATTCTGGGAAATTCTCAATCATATTTGCCAAACCGATTAAAAAGTAAAATTAAAATACCAATTCAGGCACTATTTGGCCAAAAATTTGAAACAAAAAACAAAGTGCAACCATATGTCGACCACTATTCTGGGAATTTTCACTCAGTGTTGCACATTTGCTGATATACTCACAACATATTCCTTTTCTGTTCTCATTTAGCCTATTTGGTGCTATAGAATTTAAAAAAACATAGGTACATACCATTTCTGGAGAAAAGATCGGAGACGAAGTGGTTAAAGTTGGAAAAGCTGGAGGCGGGGGTATAACAATGCATGGAATCTCAGGCCCTGGAATTCCTTGAAGGGATGCGATGGTCTGAAATTTTTTAGACAAATGAGAAAGTTATGTCAAGTGGCTACAATAGAAAGAAAATGGCTGCACAAAATAAATATACACACCATTAGAAACTTGTGCACACCACCGAGGCTACTCTCCACTGTAGTCTGCACAGATTTCCCCCAATCAACCATACTTTGTGCATGTCTTTTCATTAACTCGTTATGTTGGGCAATCCTTTTATCATGTTCTAGTCGTTGGCGCTTTGACGAAGACGAAGAGCGTTTGATCTGCACCTCCCTAAGAGCCTCTTACCCTCCACAACACCATTCAATAGTGGCCACTTTCCGTGCGGCTTCCCACCACCAGCTTCACAAAGGGCTTGTGGTTCAACAGAAGAATGCTTCCAATCATAGTCCTCACCATGCATGCTTACAACCTTCTCTTTGTACAAATCCTTTAGATGGCAAACAATAATGCAAAGATGATCCAACTCTTGCTTCATATGGGAGGTGCACCATTAGATGCTCCATTGAATCGAAAAATCCAGGTGGGAAAATCTTCTCAAGCTTGCATAATAAAACTGCAATGTTCTCTTCCCATTGAAGCATCTTCTCAGGATCAACTTCTTTCCCACAAAGTGATCTGTAGAAGAAGCTTAATTCAGCCAACACATTCCACACATCCTCATCAATGAAGCCCCGGAGCATTGCTGGTAACAAACGTTCCATTAGAATGTGGAAGTCATGGCTTTTTAGTCCATTTATCTTCAGCTGGTCTAAACTAACCCCTCGCCTCAAGTTGGCTGCATATCCATCTGGGAATTTCAGATCCAGGAACCACTTCATGATCTCCCTTACTTGAGCTCTTGTCAAACAATATGGTGCCCTCGGCTTCTCCCACTTGTCATTTGGCTTTGGGACAAGGTTTAGCCTTTTTCTTTTACACAACAATGCTTGGTCGAGACGAGCTTTGGTGTTGTCCTTTGTCTTCTCGTTGTCAAGAACTGTGTTCCAAATTGCTTCAGCAACATTTTTTTCATTGTGCATGACATCAATGTTATGCCTTATCAGAAGTTTCTTGAAGTATGGCAGTTCCCACAAGACAGGAATATGTGTCCAGTTGTGTGTTGTTCCATATCCTTCAAATGACTGCGACTTCAAGTGGTTAATTCTTGCATCTACCTCCTCTCCGGTTAACCGACGAGGTGGTGGCTCAAGCACCTTAGTTCGCTTTATAAATGCATTTTCTTGCATTCGGAAAGGGTGATCAGGAGGCAGAAAACGACGATGACAGTCAAACCAACTATACTTATGTCCATTAGGTAACCATGTTGTATCGACATCATCCATGCATACTGCACAAGCCATCCCGCCATGTGTACACCATCCAGCAAACATGCCATAAGCAGGATAGTCATGCACTGAGAAAAGGTAAGCAGCCTTCATACAGAATGGTTCCTTTGTTACACTGTCATAAGTATCTACACCAGCCCATAACTGCAACAGTTCGTCAACAAGAGGACGCATGGATACATTGATATTCTTACCCGGATGCTGTGGACCAGGGATTACCATAGTAAGGAAAATATTCTCCTCACTCATACACAGTGCGGGTGGGAGGTTCAACGGACTTACAAACACCGGCCAGCATGAATATTGTGATCCTCCAAACTTAAAAGGATTGAAACCATCAGTAGCTATTACAAGCCTCACATTTCTTGCATCTTTTGCAAACTCTGGAAACTCCCTATCAAAGTCCTTCCAAGCTTCAGCTTCAGATGGGTGGCCAATTGTTCCTGCTGGGTCTGAGCGTTCTCCTTCTTTGTGCCACCGCATGTGCTTCGCAAGCTCAGCCGACATATACATCCTCTGCAACCTTGCTGTGATAGGAAGGTAATGCATCACTTTGCGAGGTATGCGGCTATGTTTTATTTCTGAGCTTTCCCCCTCAACAACTTCATACCAACTTTCTCCGCAAATATCACACTTCTCTTTCTTCTCATCTTGCTTGTAGTATAACATGCAATTATTGGTGCACACGTCAATCTTCACATATGGCATCTTAAGGACACCCAACCTATTCTTGCACTCATAAAAGCTTGAAGGCATTTTATGCCCCTTTGGCAACACGTCCCCAAGTAGGCCTAGGATGCTATTCACACAATCTGCTGGTAAATTATGTTGTGATTTTATTCCCATTAGACGTGTGACAGCAGCTAGGCGAGAGACTTGAGTGTGATCATGAGTAACCTCCTCTGCAGTAGACAACATCTTGTAGAACTCCTTGGCATATGCTGTTGGCTCGCTCTCCACATCATCAAAATGTGTTTCAGCCCCAATAATGTCAGCCAGCATATCAACTAGCGGTTCATTACTAGTGTGAGTATCCTCTTCCATTCTGGTTGTACCAACTATTGGACGCTCGCCGTGCGATGTCCATCTGGTGTAATTTGGCATGAAACCATACTGACAAAGGTGCACTCTGACTAGTTGTTTCTTCCGCCTGACTCCATTACGACACTTTGTGCATGGGCACTTCACACCAAACCGGTCAGCATTAGGCATAATCTGAAAAGCATGGTCAAGAAAAGCTGTTGTGTTGCGCACCCATTCTTCAGAATGGTGCCCCTGTTCATTCCACCCACTATACATCCAACTACGCTGTTCTTCTAGAGACATGGTTGAATAACTGGAAAAACTGGCAGCAGAGTGCAGGCGTCAAAGGACCAAAAACCTTCGTTTTATTACATTAGAGAAGGTTAAAGCAATTGTTTTCGACATAAATATGTTAAGCACATATCAGATCTGAGTACTCTGCACATGCTATCAAATTAGCCTATATTTATATCTACCAATAGGTTCACTTTCCCTTATTTAACTATATGCAAAGGTGCAAATCTTCATTTTTCTTAATCACAACACAGATAGACAATTTATTATCCACAAAATTGCAATCTGAGCCCTAAACTGTATATATAGACGCATATAGAAAGTGAGGGAACATGGGCATGTGAGCTCACCTAACTGAACCTTGGTTCTGATTTCTGAACTTGAAGCACGCGTCTACAGCTGAGGCGGGTTGGTCTTGGTCGAGGAGGCAGGGTAGAATCCGTCCAGGGTGGCAAGGTCGGGCGAGGGTCGCGGCGACGGAGCCCTCCGCCTCCTCCGTCCGAAGCTGTCGAGGGAGGCAGGTCCGTCAAGGCCCCCGCCGCCGCCGACGGCCGCGGCGGCGGCAGCCGCGAGAGGTCAAGTCTGCAACGGCGGCAGCGGCGCCCTACTGCAGTGGCGATGGCTTGAGCAGGGCACCGGCAGCAGGACGATGGATGAGCTGCGCCGCCGCTGGTTTGGGTCAGTGTGGCGGCGCTCTCGGCACAGCGGTGGGATTTGGGGGAAGTGTACAGCGGTGGGGGGATTTGGGGGAAACCCTTGGCGCGTGTATAGGGGAAATTTTGGCGCGTGTACAGAGAAGGATTGGCGCGTACAACAAATTATGCGCGCGCTCGCTAAAAAAAAAATCTGACGGGCTCAATACGCGTGTAATACGACCAAATCTGCGCGCATGTACACTAATTTTGGCCGTACTGAATTAGCATCTGCATTTTGGCCCTACTTAACTACTTTAAGCTATTTTTAATATCTAATCTTTAAGAAATTATGCACTTATTTTCACTATTATATGTATATCTTTCCATCAAGTGTGTACAAAATAGATTGAAGAACTTATATTTTTCCCAAAGAGTGATCGATCAACCTATATTTCGCGTTATTTTCGCATGTATTTTTTTCATGTAGATTATTATATATATTTTTTGCGTGTATATTTAAAATATAACTCTTATGTATAAAACATATTTTGTAAATCAAGTGTGTGCAGATCTCCCTAGAGTTAAGACCAGAACCCTGGGGGTAGTTTACGGTGTTAGCAAGGGAACCGTGTGAAACGTTAGTGTTGTGGGCTCTTTCCCTATGGTTTCATTTTTTGACCATAGGCATAGACCTTTCCTAAGGGTTCAGAAAGTAACCCCTAAGGAACGTTGCCAACGTGGCTTTAGTATGGACCCACACGGTGAATATCCTTTGGGTCTCACAGCTAACCCTAAGGAAACAATACAATCCCTTGGGTTGTCAGTCCGCACCCTAGCAAAACTTTGTGTCCTCAGGGTGCCCTTTCTAACTCTAAGGAATCATTTCAGCCCTAGGGCTATCTGCAGATTTTAGTAGTGAATATCAAGAATCATACCTATTCTTGGTTGTATAGTCTTTACTTAAACAACATCATTCTTTTAGTATTCTTCTCAATAATACACTTAATAATAGTTCAAAAGAATAAACTACAAGATTTTAGCAGAAGTAAATAGTGGGCTTAAATCAGAACTCAAATTCAAGGGCTCACGGGGTCACCGGTCATTGACGCGATGACGCTTGAACATCGAAGATCGAGAGATAGCCTCAATTTTCCTTGCCTTTAGGCGAATAAGGTCCTCCATGTCGGTTGTCGTTCGGCCGCTCCTGGTCCTGCCCTCGGTCCTCCAGACTCCTAAAAATGACTTGCCGTGTTGGAACGGAACCGCTCGTCTCAACCAGGGATTCGTGAGAAGGAAGGAGGACTGGAACCTAGTGGAACCCTAACCTGTCGGCTGCCGCCGTGCCGTGTCGATGGCCGCCAGACAAAAGAAGGAAGAGGCGCCTCGTCGCTTCACTTGTTTCGATCGATCGCTAGACGAGGCATACATCCCGATCGGAACAGGGCCAAATGGAAGACAGAAGAGGCCCATCTACACAGGTTAAAAGGGGCCCAGATGGAAGAGATAAGAAGCCAGGCAACATGGGCCCAGATACTATTTAGAGGAGTACCGCTGCATACAAAATGTGAGGCCCCTGAAAACGGGGGGGCCCTGTCCGGGCGCATAGGTTGCACCCCCCTGGGCTCGGGCCTGATGACATGAATAACTATGGCAATTAATTTGCATGAATTGTTGATGTGAAACGGGTTGCATGCATGGGAAAAATAGTTAGTGGGAACGGAGATTAATGACGTGACAGACAAGCATGGTTTGTTGACGTGAAAGCGCCGCCGCATACTTAGGCTGGTCATAGTGGGGGTAACTTAGCTAATAACTTAACACATCCCAAGGCAATTTTGCTTATGTGGCAAGTATTTAATGAGGAAAGAGATGCTTGGAGTAACATAATATGTTACTGTAACATAGCGTTTCCCGAGATAAAATGAGTCTATAAGGCAATAAATGAAACAAACTATGACACTAGTATTAAGATACTTTGCACTATAGGGGTAGTAACTTAGACTAATGTCATGCATATGACACTAGTCTAAGTTACTCCCCACTGGTCATAGTGGGGAGTAACTTAGCTAGTAACGTAATACATCCCAAAACATGCTTGCTTATGTGGCACCTAATTAATGAGGAGAGAGGTGTTTGAAGTAACATATTATGTTACCATCACATAGCGCTTCCCAAGAAATGTTGAGTCTATAAACTAATAAATGCAACTATATATGATACTACTTATATAACACTTTGCACTATGAAGATAATAACATAGACTAGTGTCATATGTATGACACTAGTCTAAGTTATTCCCCACTATGACCAGCCTTAGACTGCTCACAGTGAGGAGTAACATAAAGTAGTAACTTGCCGATGTTACTAGTCTATGTTACTACCTCCATAATGGGTAGTAACATATGAGTGGTATCATGAAAGAGTTCATTTATTAGGCTATAGACTCATTATGTCTTGAAACGTGTGATGTTACAGTAACTAGCTAAGTTACTACGAACCCCTCTCTCCTCATTAATTAGCTGCCACATAAGTAATCTTGTATTGAAATGTGTGATGTTACTAGTTAAGTTACTTCCATTATGGATTGCAACTATTTTAGAATAGAAGATTATGCAATGTGTATGTCGGACAAAATGGACTAGTACACCCTTGTGACGAAGTTGTGCAAGAAAACACACATGAGGTATTTGAGAAAGCGGCTAAAACGAAATCTCCCCCGTGATGAAAGTTTGGCCAACCATGCATGATTATGGTGTTGAACAAAATACATGCTTATTACGGAGTACATCTAAAAAAATATACGTTGCTTATTAAGAGACTGTAGCATATGGTATGATGTGGCTGCTGCTTCACTGCACGGCTGCGACGACCGAGTCACTCACTGCCGCTTCACTGCACCGCTGCTACCTTGACAATGAACGACTTGTACCTCTCCTTGTTTTTGGCGAAGTAGGCGACGAGCTCGTCCCTGTCCGGCAGGCACCGCCTGACGACCTCGTCGGAGGTGTACTCCTTGGCCCACCGGCGCAGAGCAGGGTACTCGCCATCCTTCATCACGCGCACCCCGGTGACCTCCTCCAGCACGCCGAGCCAGTGAGCCAGCGTGCATGCGGCAAGGTCAACGAAGCCGAGCGCGTCACCCCCGAAGAACCTCTTCCCGTCGAGCTGCGCATCCAGGACCTCCAGGCTCTCCTTGGTCTCCCTCGCCAGCCACGCCTGCTCCTCGCCGTTCGTCCACATCGCCCGCCACAGCGGCTTCAAGCACTTGTTGGCGATGAAGTCGGCCCACAAGCGGGCCGTGGCGCGGTCATAGGGGTCCGCCGGGAGGAGCCGGGGCGTTGTCCCGTCATGGTCGTGGAAGGCCTCGTCGACGTACTCGACGATGAGGAGGGGACTCGCAGACGGCGCGGTCGCCATGGAGGAGGACGGGGACCGACTGGTGGATGGGGTTGTGGGTGAGCAGCAGGTCGCTCTGGTTGGTCAGGTCCTCCACGAGCAGCTCGTATGGCACCCCCTTGAGCGTGAGCGCCACCTCCACGCGGTGCGCGAACGGACTGCCGAACGCCGTGATGAGCTTCACCGGCGCTTGCCCCGGAGCCTGTGCTGGCTGCTGCGACATCCTGAGCTAAGTCAAATTCGCTGTGTCGAGAATGAGATAGATCGATCGCCGTAGGTTTTTGTTTCTTGGTGTCTGCTAGCTGTTGTATTTATATGGCTGAGGAAGAGTGGTGGTTGTGCATGGTCAGGTCAGAGATGGCGGGCTGCACGCCTCTTCGACAAGGAAAGGATATGTCGGTATCTTATCCTTTTCACACCACTTGGACTGACACTGCTGAGATTCAAACGGAAGCAACGACGGATGTTTGCCATTTAGAAGTAGCTGGTTGTTGGATGGATCAAGTGAGAACTTGAGAAGCTTCGTGAGAGATGGGAGACTATTACACGTGCAGTAGAATCGACTGGTACAGCTCAAGTGAGATAGAAGCAATGCAGCATTTGATTTACGTAACCTATCAGATCGATAAGATGAGCTGGTCAGGCGGATAACCCCTAACGTAATATAGCACAGTAGTAAACAGCATGTATCCATCCATGATGCGTTTCATAAGCAATGACTTCATCATCAGCTAGGTTGGCTAAATCATGGGCAACAAGCCAACAACACAGTTAGTCTCTTTAGGAGTAATGCTCAAAAATAATATGCAGGGCAAGCAAGGTGATATATATCATCAAAAACTGTCGTCGAAAGACTAAAAGAGCGACCTTCTTTCCTCATTATCTCTATCACCTCGATGTTCTTGAAGTTCACTTCTATACGGTTACACCGGATGATAGTTGGTGCGCCTGACCGTTTTTCTTTTTGTAGTGTGCTTTTTTGGTGTTGGGCAGGGTGCCCTATTGGCAAGCTGAGTTTTGTTTGTCTCTTCAAGTTTCTTTTTCTGGGCTGCCCTCCATAACACGCGCGTCGTTTTTTTAGGAAAGGACGATTATCCCGACCTCTGCATCAGAATGATGCATGCAGCGCTTTTATTAATCAAAGTACCCGACAAGTCTATAATCTAGAACAAGCTCACTCGGAAATTGAAAAAGTAAAAAAGTAAGTAAAATATGCCACAGCCAGGCGAAAACATGTCTAGATGACTAAACCCATATTCTATTACTGGACCGCCATACAAACGGGTTGTAGATATCCCGAGCTAACATACGCCATTGAAATCTATAAACTAGACTCAGAAAAAAAAATCTATAAACTGTATTTTGTTTTCAAATTATTTCAGTCAACACTAATCTTTTCGGTCGGTTGAATTTTTTTGGTTGTTCCAGTCAATAATAGAATAGCCATTGGCATGGCCATTATATCTTTTCCGTTATTGTGCTTTTATGGGACATGGGGTATGTGAGCTCGAGTTCACATGATCTCTGATGAAAAGTAACATCCAGAAAAATAGTAAAAAAATCAAAATTTTCTGATTTTTTGGTAATAAACATTTATGTGTTCTCTACATGCGTGCACATTTTCATGACGAACTCACATTTGTGGAGGTGTGGGCGAAAAAACAAAATTGATGCATCAATTTATGAAGGTGTGGGCAAAAAAACAAAATCAATGCTCCAAAAAAAATTGGAGCATCAGTTTTTTATTTTTGGTACACACCTCCAGAAATGTGATTCCATTGCAAAAATTTGCATGCGTGTAGAAATAGCATAATTTTTTTGCCAAAAAATTAGATTTTCTGCTCATCCGAGATCATGTGAGCCCGGGCTCACAATAGCAGTTTCACCTTTTAGGATGCTTCTCGTCCTTGTTTTTCACTGCCACGTGTAGATGATAATTTTCATTTAGATTTTCAGTTCTTTTTTGGGTTATTATTGTCGATGACGCTTCAAAATTCATGCAATGCTGCTTGTCTTCCATTTAATCGGCCGATTTAAGGCATGGTTGGCATTTTTTGGTTTTTCTTTCTTTTGGTAGGGACTTGTTATGGGCTAGGTGCCCAGAGGGTTTTTTTTCTTTCTCTTTAGGAATTTCTGGTTTTATTTATTTATGAATCTATTTTCTATTTTTATTTTATGTGATTTTAGCATTTTTCATCTATGTTCCTTGTGACCTAGATATTATTTTGCATTTGTATTATCACCTTTTCTTGTTTTCATTTTTATTTTTCCTTTTTATTGCAATTTTAAAGCTTTTTCTTGCTAACAACACGGTTGTCACTATTTTTTGTGTGTTTTAGTTATGAAGAATAAATTTATATTTTGAAATTTTGAAAATAATGTCATCCGGCTACATAATCGTCCCCGATTGCAACCACATGTCTTTAATGTTACTATAACTCACTAGTGTTTTGCCGGGGTAAGGCCAGTTGCATATGTGTCATTAGACATGCAATTGCAAGCGTCGCACTTGGGTGCAACTCTGGTATTTTGTTAGATCGCAATTGCATGTCTGTCACTAGGCACGCAATGATAAGTGTCGCCTCCGACTGCAATGACTCGTCTTCAACGCGACTACAACTCTATGGTGTTTTGTCGGGGGCAGAGGGTAGTTGCATGTCTGTCACTAGGCACGCAATGATAAGTGGCGCCTGATACGTCTCCAACGTATCTATAATTTTTTATTGCTTCATGCAATATTATATTCTGTTTTGGATGATTAATGGGCTTTGTTATACACTTTTATCTTATTTTTGGGACTAACCTATTAACCGGAGGCCCGGCCCAGAATTGTTGTTTTTTGGCTATTTCAGGGTATCGCAGAAAAAGAATATCAAACGGAGTCCAAACGGAATGAAACTTTGGGAACGTGATTTTCGGAACAAACGTGATCCAGAGGACTTGGACCCTACGTCAAGACATCAACCAGGAGGGCACGAGGTAGGGGGCGCGCCTACCAGCCCCCCCAGGCGCGCCCTCCACCCTCATGGGCCCACGTTGCTCCACTGACGTACTTCTTCCACCTATATATACCTACGTACCCCCTGTCGTGGTTCTAAGTCTGACAGTAATGTAGGGGGGTAAGTATGGAGAGGCGAGATCTTAGCTATGGAGAAGTTGTAAGAACGCAAGGTTTACGAGTTCAGGCCCTTCTCGGAGGAAGTAAAAGCCCTACGTCTCGGAGCCCGGAGGCGGTCGACTGGATTATGTGAGTATGAGTTACAGAGGTGCGAACCCTTGTCTCGGAGGAGGGGGGTGGCTTATATAGAGTGCGCCAGGACCCCGGCCAGCCTACGTTACGAAGGGTTCAATGTACATTAAGGCAGGGCGTTACTGATAACACTAGTAATAAAGTGCTATGATGACCATAAAAGCTACTTAATGACCGACCGTTAGCGTGCGGAGTGACTTTAGGTCTCCTGGCCGTCGAGTGGTTGGATCTTGGTCGAGTAATTGCTTCTTGGTCGAGTGTCTTCGAGTCTGTCGAGTGGAACACCTCCAAGTCGATTGAAAGGTGATTTATTCTAGAGGTGTCCTTGGGTAGGGCAGTTAGGACAGGTCCGTGACCCTACCCTAGGTACATAGCTTCATCATTAGCCCCCGAATGGATCGAGGTTTGAGTGGGGAAGGAGTTGAGGACTTCTCCGACTCGTTTTCCATGCCGTGAGCATATCTTGTTTCGGATCAACAGACCTGAGTGATGACAACAACTTCCTTTTCAGTCGCCTTGATCCATTCTTAATTCTTCGTCGAGTGAGTTTCTTTACTTGTAAGGCTCCGAGTGACGGTGCGGAGGAGATCTTTGGTCTGACAAGTTGTTTGCTGCCCGCGGATTTAGTGGGATCCAAATTTTGGGAAGCGCGCGGGACGGGTGTAACGCCCCGAGACCGATGTGCCAGGTGTCGTGCAGTTATTCGATGTTGTTGCGTTGTCATGTGCTTGCGTGTTGCATCATGTCACGTCATCATGTGCATTGCATCATGTCGTCATGTCATAATCTTTTGCATCTCAACTAAATAATTCGTATGGATCTTCGATCCATTTAAATCGAGGGAAGGATGCCTTCTCTTTATAACATATCCTCCCGATATTAGTGGAGCTACTATAATAAATATTCCATTCTTTTGGAATTAACCGGAACACACTTGCAAATCCCCACTCCCTTTCTACTTCAAGTTTGGTCCCCAAACTTTGCCAACATCTCTTTTCCCATTTATCGAGGCTCCTCCTAAATTCTCAACATTTTTGGAATCTTCTAAATCCTAGTCCTTGTGCAAACCTTTTTAATTAAATTCAAATGACTTTGAATTTAATTCTTGCAATCTTGCCCACTTCATTTTTCTCGGAACAAGTGCATTTTTGTGAGTCCGGGAAAATTATTCGCGTGTCCACCTTCTTCCCCTAACCTCCTCTTTCTTTTCTTTCTCTTTAATCGTTTTTCTGCAAAGAAAATAAGAGAAGGGAGAGAGTTGAGGCCCCAGTCCAGACCAGCTGGGCCTCCTCCGCGGCCCACCTAGGCCAGCCGGCCTCTTTTGCCCCTCCTTGGCTCTGCTGCCCCCCTCCTCTCTACTAGGCCTCCCTAGGCCCACTCTCGGCCGGCCTCTTTGGCCCAAGTCCTTCCGCAGCCCCGCTGCCTACCTAACCCTAGCTAGCCCCGATCCCCTGCCCTCTCCCTCTCGATCCCTCCTTGCGCCGCCAGGAGACAGCGGGCGATGCTGCCTCGCGCCCTCATCCCCTCTCTTCCCTCGTCTCCCTCCTCTCGCCGCAGAGCCCCTGCTCCCGATCCCCTCGATCTCCCTCTCCCGTCGACCCCTCCTCCACGCGCCATGGCCGCCTCCTCCTCTCGCTCTCACCAGGGGACCCGACCCCATTTCCCCTGTCATCGCCCCGCCTCGGCGCCGACGTCCTCCATGGC